>NC_041046.1:44768634-44831359 GCF_900634775.1 Gouania willdenowi
CGTTCTTACTCGTTTCGAGTATTTTTGAGATCAGCAGATCTGCAATGGTTTCATGTATTGGGATTCATTTAGTTTCATTGTTTTAATTCTCCTTCTTTTATTGCTTTGGGTTGCTTGCTACGTTTGTATGAAAAGCAGTGGACAGATGTTTGAACTGCTGTGGTTGGTTTGGTCTTTGGACTTGTTTCACCGTGTGATAAATACCAAGCTTGTCTAATCGAGCAGATTTCTTTACACTGACCTTTTCCTTTCAGAACACTGTTCCCATTTCCCTTTAAATGTTCTCCTCAGTGATTCTGACCTTTGCTGTGTTTTTTCTCCATCGTCAGTTTTCTCTTAATGGTCGTTCATAGTGTTGATCGAAGCCCGATGGAGATGAGCAACACACACACGCACACACACACACTCCTGAAGTTTCTAGAGCTTTCACACAGTGCCATCACACTAAAATAACACCAAGGATAATGTCCAATTCTTGGGAAAATGGATAATTTAGCCTCTCGAACTTTCTTCTCAGCCAATAGAATTCTGTAAAGCTCTTTAAGTGTCTATGGTAAAGCGCTGTATAAAATCCAATGCATTATTATTATCATAATTAATACTCAACATGTTCCACAAATGCACTTTAGACTATCGGTCTCCTTCCTGACCAAGAAATATCTCCAACATGGCTGACAGCTGTAAAAGTAGATTTTTTCCCCCTGACTTCAGGTTGCGTTCCAAGTCACTTTTTCATGTGTTTTTTCCGACTTCCTACTTGAAAAAGTGACTTGGAACGCCATACATTTGATTGAAAAATCCGTTGCTTTTGGAATTTAATTGTAATTGCGTACAGATAAGTGAATATAATTGTAATTGTCATTAAATCTTTATAAAATCAGTCATTTACAATTTATTTTACACAAAACTGGGGTCCATGTTACAGTTCTATGGTTTACACATTCGTAGTTAACAATTATTTAAATATTTTTCATATCAAGTTTATCTGTCAGTTCTCCTAAGGATCAATATAGCATTTAATAATAACTGAAATCGAGGGGTGTACTGACAGGAAAAAAGGCTCGTACACCCACACCAAAAATATTAATACCAATATTGTCATTAATTAGGAAGCCTAACAAAGTAACTAAGACATTGGAAACAAATTAGATGATAGATGATATTTTTAGTGTATTTTACAGATGATTTAAGACATAGGTCACACTGACCCGTTAGCATTAGAGATGCTAACAGAAAGCTAACAGAATTGGAAGGTTACGTTTTTTGGGCGTATCCAGTAAAGTTTCAGTAATTGTTATTAATTGAAATTTTAGTTTAGTATTTGAAAATGTAATTGTGATTGACTTTCAGAGGGAAAATAATAATTGTAATTTTAATTGCAATTGGAAAAAATTTTGGTGACTGTAATCGTAATTAAGTTGTAATCAAACATGGATAATTGTAGACGTAATTGTAATTCAAAAATGGAATTGACCCCAACCCTGGTGTAGTTATTGTAATACATTGTAATAACTAGCTTTGAACTTTTGAATCTGAAGCTTTCCCTAATACATATTTGGTGTAAATATTAAAGACCCCAGGATGGCTGTAATGCTGTGCTCACACCGGACGCAGCATGAATTTTCGAGACTCGGGCACCGCGCAAAAGCTTCTGCAGGATTGAAAAACTTTTTCCCCATATTCGCTTCATATGCGCGTTTGAAGCGAATATAAAAGCGCCGCCAACCAGACTCCCCTTCTTTTCACCATCAACTATGGAGGACCCCAGTAAAATCTCTGCTCTGTACCTTCTGTGGAAGCTGAAGAGCCGTCGTTCCTGGATTCACCAGGTTAACCAGCAACGCTTCCAACTCGGTGAGTTTCACTTGCAACAAATCGTTCCTGGTCCGGTCTCGGTAAAAAAAAACTGACCGTGTCGTAGAGTTCCAGGTGGTTACACACCGCCACTGTTATTTTCTCCTCCATACTGAAATGGGTGAAAAGACCGGTGTCCGTGTTGACGGCCTGACGTCATTGTCAGCAAGGACTCTGATTGGCTTTGGCGCCTGCGCGTCACATGAAGCATTCACTGGAGTTCATTGTTTTCATTGAGTACACTCATGCCGCGGATCGAACCGTGCCGCCCGACAGGAGAAGAATTTACCTCTTACCACGTCATCCCATGGACTTTGTATGTAATCTGGTCGCGCAAACATTTTGTGATGCGTATGGTGTGAACGCAGCATAAGAGTTGACTAGTCTCTGGTGACATGGATGGGGGGTTGAGGGGGGGTTATGGACCTCAATAGCAGTATCAGCTCAGGTTGTGCTGATGCCGATCCCTCACAGGTTTTAATTCTATTAAATACATGAAGTACATCAGTGCATTTACCTTTACGCTCATCATGACCTTCACTGTCTTCAGCCTTTCACTAAATCACTGTTAATTCTGTTTCTAACGATCACAGGGGTTTTCCAGCAGGGAAAGCCTAATTCCATGGAAGCCACTTTGTCATCTACAAAAGCAAAAAAGCAATCAAGGGATTCATCCACGTGTTTACATATTTTATCGCTCACTGGTGTATTGCACTGAAGTGGACGTGGACTATGATCTGAAACGAGCATCTCCATCATTGCCTCTGCAGTTGGTCAGGGATGGTACAGACGGGTGGCACATTGAGCAACCTTCACTGCTCCTACGAGGGAGATAGAGAGGATGTGAATAAGCGAGGGGGGAGGGGAAAAAAGCATTCTGTCATGAGAAAAAGCTGCTTCCTGGCTAGCTAGATGCAATCATGGCCACTATCTGATAGTGCTGGTGGAAATTGGATGAGCTGAGAGCTGTTGGCCGCCACTGATGGGAAAGATGACTCCTTTGTCACTGTGTCAGTCAATTCCCCACTCTCACCTGAGAGACCAATCAATAACACCGAGAGAGAGAGAGAGAGAGCTTTACTCTTGTCTTCAGGCCGTCAATTATGAGCTGTAAAATACCCGCGCCTCAGCGGGAAAGTGGAACTTCATGACCTGTATTTATTTGCTTGATCCTGGAGCTTTTACACTTTTTCTTTTTCATTCTGAAGTCGAATTTTTAAAAAGGAACCAGAGGAAAATTGTGAAATTCATGTCAAGGCAAATTTATTTGTATAACGCATTTCATACACAAGGCAACTCAATGTGCTTTACATGATCAACAGAAAACATTCAACAGCTTAAAAATCAATAAGAACATTAAAATCAGCAGCAAAAACATTTGAAATCATCAACAAACACGTTACATCAACAACAATGTTTTTGGTGTGATTTGATTTTTTTATATAAATAAATGTAAATGTGTTTCTATTTATTTTATTTATTTTGGTTAATGTTCATTGATGCAATTTAAATACAGATTGTATTGAAAGCCTATTTTCAGCCTATCCTATACTCCCCGCACACTTATTACTTTTTAATAAATGTTGAACACCAGCATTCTTATATACATATTATATTAGTGCTGGGATTTTATTGTGTTATTTGTGAATAATTAATTACAGAAAAAATAACGCACTCCTCCTCGTTGCACATTGCTCTGTTTATTTCATGATATCCACAGATATTCTAAATATTTTACACTGTTCAGTTTATACTTCTCTGGAATGTTCTGGACTAAGTCATGTTTATTTTATTTAAATACAAAAACATTTCTATTGGAAGTTTCCAAAAAATCCAGAAAAGCATGAAAATATCTTAGTTAAATTTAAGTTAGTGCTTTTTGAACGATGCAATCATATTATTGTTTATTCATATTATACATTATGTTAGCACTCAGTGATGGAAATAATAAATAAACTCTATTTAGTTGTTTAAGATCATTTATTTTTTTCATTGATTCAGTCATAAACCAAAATACATTTAATTGAAAAATGTTGCTTTGTGTTTCATTTAGATTAATCAAGATTAATTAATGACAAAGTTTCTTACGTCTCGTCCCACCTCTAATACATATATATAAAAAAATATCAAACATCTATTATCTCAACTTAATATTCATGAATAATTTTATACTTCACAACAAATGCACACAATATGACTCAAAAACACACACAAAATATGACAATTAAAACACAAATAACACAGAATTAGAGTAAACAAAAACACACCAACAAAACAACAAAAATGCACAAAATTACTCATGAAATGCATAAATTAACTCAAAAAACTGAAATGATGAACTTAAAACTATGCAAAAGTCACACAGAAATATAGGGGGAAAAAAACAACAAAAACGTACAATATGACTTTTAAAACACACAAAAATACAACAAAAATGCACAAACTGACTCAAAAACACATAAAAGACAACAAAAAGACATAAATTGATTTGAAGATGCAAAAGTAACAGAAATATAGAAAACAAAAACAGACAAAATGAGAGAAAACAGCAAACGGTCATTATTCTCCATTAATGTTGATATTTTAGCCCCAGCTGTGATAAAAAGGCCCATCTCTGATGTCATGGACTAAAATAGCATCATCACAGTTTGTTACTGATCAGTCTAAGATGATGCTAATGTGTTCTTCTCATCATCTCTCCTTCAGTTCCCTGATAGCTATGAGGAGTCGGCCTCTCCGTTCGTCTTCATCTGCACCAACGCCCGTGAGCTGCTGGTCAAGTTCTCCATGAAAGGAAAACACAAGATCTGTAAGTCCTGCTTCTTCAGCGATTCTGCTTCTTTCTCCTCCACGTTCACACACAAGGCAACTCAATGTGCTTTACATCATCAAAACAGCTTCAAATCAATAAGAACATTAAAATCATCAACAAACACATGACCAAAAATCTCTCTCTCAGTCCTACACATTGGATGCTGACACGCACACACACACACACACGCACACACACACACACGCACACACACACACACACACACACAAACACACGTAACTGTAGTTTAGATCAGGGCTTCTCAACCTTGGAGAGGGGGTCACCAGATGCCTTTAAGAAACTAAGAATATTTTTTGAACAATTTGATCCAATTTTTGCCTATTTTGACTTTTTTTTTTTTGCAACTACACCAAACTTTCCATATTTGAACATATTTTCATCTCTTTTTTTGCCATATTTTTGCTCCTGTTAATGCATTTTTGCTACATTACTCACATTTCTGCCATTTTTTCCACTTTCCACCAATTTTCCACCTAATGTCACATATGTTGACCCATTATTGTCACTTTTAACCTCTTTTCACCATTTGTCATGATCATTATTTGCCAGTTTAAACTAATTGTTTCTATATTCACACTTTGAACCATTTTTACCACTTTTTCTGTCTGTTTTTGTCCACTCGGATAAGCAACTTTTAACCAATTTTTGTTGTTTTTAAAATCCCATTTCACCACCTTTTCCACCATTTTTGGTCACTTTGAACCATTTTATTAGTGATTAAAACCAGGATTTCTATCTTTATGACGATTATATATGATGATAAAAAGGTTTAGAAATGTTTGAGTGAAGCCTTCTTTCTCCTATGAACACACACTACGTGCGTGCGTGCGTGCGTGCGTGCGTGTGTGTGTGTGTGTGTGTGTCAGCGTCAGCCATCTGTAAGGATGGGATGGTGCTGTCAGGTTGCCTGGGGGACCATCCAGACCTGCTGCTGTATTGTGTGTGATTTATAGTGGAGCTCAAACATATTTTCCCTCTGCTGCCATCGCTGCGAGAGCAATATGATGTACCTGCGAGCTCTTTTGTTCATATTTCAAACGCCCTGTAAAGACCTGAGAGGCTTGTTTATGCAGCTGTGCCTTTTCCCCATCCGTTCAGATCAATAGAAAAGGCTTCTTTTTAGAAAACAGTGCACGAGCTGCACTTTTTTTGTCTTCCTTTTACTAAAAAGGATGTAAATGCTTTGTCTGCATTTGCTGGGAAAGGTTTCAGGGTTTTTTACTCCGCGGTGCGTTCAATGTAATGGCTGTTAAGTACGATGTCAGCAGGTCTGAGGAAAAACTGAGAAATGAACTGAGGAGACCTGCTGAGGCCTAAAGGGATTATTATGGACTATGGGGGACTTTATTATTGTACCTGCTTCATATAAACTACAGTGAACGCTGCTTTTTAAATCTACACTTCACTTTTTTAACTAGTGGCTAAATACATGCCTGAAATAAATGAGTGATTACTGCTGTTTTACTGGAACTAATGTTCCTGCTGCTAGATTTGTTTTAAAGTGATTTATTTTAGTCTTCGATCGGATCACGATGTAAATGTGGAACCTTTGATTTTTATGATTGTGGGAAATGGACGGGAAATATAGAATTCCCTTCCTGAAACAGACTTGTTGTTTAGAAAAAATATTGTTCATTTACACACAATTAGTCTTAGGCCAACGGGTTACAGGGAGATTTAAATGTCAATTCTATGACAGTTCACCTCCTGAAATAACTGTTAAACTCTTTTGTCCAAAAGTTGAAAATGTTTTGCTAACTCTTTTTATTTATCTCCATTTAATTTTTTCTTTGTTTGTTCTGTTATGTTTTGTTTATTGTGAGTTATTTATATATATATTTATATATATATATATTTGAGTTATTTAATTTATGTGTGTATATATATATATATATATGCAGTGTACTTGACATAACAGTTGGTTTGTAAAAATTAATTTGTTTTGTTAATTATTGCAATAAAATATTAATAATAATTCATTATTAATAATATACACTGAAGTAATTATCATAATAACTTATGTTAATTCATTAATTGTCTTAATTATTTTTTATATTATTATATTATTATTTTCATTTTATTTTATTATTATATTATTTTATTATATCATTATTACAACATTTATTATTTTATTCATTACTTATTATAATAAATTATTATCAAAGGGTATTGAAAATGGGTCCTTGACCCACCTTTGGATGCCAACCCACTAGTTGAGAACCTGTGGTTAAAGTGATTTTTTTAAAATCTCATTCATTCAGTGTGAAGTTGTCTTTCCAACGTGTAAAAATGATCTTAAACGTCTTTTTTAGCAGTAAAAGAAGAAGAAGTGAGACTCTGACATCATGTGGTGCATGGATCACAGGATGAACCCAGAGGTTCATCTAAGTGTGGGATTAGGATTGGTTAACCTGACCTTCAGTGACCTTTACACTTCCTCTGTCACCACACGTCTCTTCCTCCCCCCGCCCCAAGCTTCTACTTCAATTCCCAGCACATCTCACGGGTCAAGGCGGTGCCACTCGTCTTACTCTGGGGGGCTTAGCAAGAGTATTTTTTCTGCTCCTCCAGCAGTTTGCTTGGACAGGATGTGCTTGTCACTGACGTTGTCAACCATCTCACGACTCAGGACAAAAAGGAAGAAAAATGAGGAGCTGAAGTTCTTTTTTTTTGTCCTCGGCTCAGTCGATGCAGTTTACATGTGAATGAATTCTGATTATTATTGGCAGATACTTTATGATACAGTGTAGAAACAATCAGACATTATTTATGGATTGATCATTAGTGCACGTCCACGACTGTGACCTGTTGTTGACCAGGTGTAGTCTGCTTTACATGGGGGAAAAATACACAAAAAGCCTTTAAAGAAAAAAAGGACAACAAAAGAACTCAAAGTGACAGAAAAATACACAAAATTAGTTTAAAAACTCAAAAAACAACACCACCAATAAACAAAATGACTCTAGTATTGTGAAAAATTACAAAAAACACACACAGTGACCCCAAAAAATTCAAAAACACACAGGCACTGCAAAAACAACAATACACAATGACTCCAAAGACATACACCGCACAAATACACAAAATTACTCTGAATAAAAATAATACGAAAATACACAAAATGGCTATGAAAAACAACAAAATGACAGAAAAATACTAACAATAACTTCAAAACCAGACAAAATCACTCAAAAACACACAACATGAAAACACAGACAAAATGAATCAAAAAATGGGCAGAACACAACAAAAATACACAAAATATACAAAATGACTCAAAAAATTCACTAAATGACTCCAAAATATGCAAAAAAAAATTACTCAAAGTACAAGAAATTACAGATTGGTGATTTCCTTTTAATGCTGAGATGAATATTGATAATTTGACCCTCTCATCATAATATCACACTTTGTGGCTGTGATATAAGTTTCTCATCTCTGACTTAAATCAGTGTGAAATCAATTACATTCATCTGGAAAAACAGTTTATCGTCTTTGTTCCAGTGTTAACGGTGGAATCAGCTGCGTAAACATTTGCGTTTATGATTCCTAGTATGTTTCTAATCCTTCAGATTACGTTGGGGGGAAAAAACCATTTTGTATGATGAAGAACAACAGTGTGAGTCCCAATCCTTTGAGTGCAGAACAAAAAGACAAATAACACTTTAAGTCGGCTCATCTGTCTGCCAGCCTGTGCCCTCACTTCCTGTGCACGACTCTGTTGCCATGCCAACACATTCAGCTTGAGTTAATAGTTTAAAGACAGTTTTGTCATTTCAGAAAAATACCTGAAAATGTTATTTAAAAAAATAAAATGATTGTTTTTATATAGTTCAGTTCCAGATGTTTCAGTTTCTCTTAACTCACAAATGCAATGATTTTTAGGTGATTTATGGGGAAACTTTTAAACTTTATGTTAATTTTTCCAAGTCTTTCAGTGTTTTTGAATCACAATTTTTTTTGAGTATAAATCTGTTTTTGCTTCAAACACTGTAATTTCTCACAAAATGTTACAAAGAAAATCCTAAAAATGAAGAAAAATGATGCAAATACTAGACATAAACGTAATTGCTTTACGCGTAAGGATGTTTTAACAGAATTAAACACAACGTTGACAGTGAATTAGGGAACAATATTGATTTAATTTCACCTTTTTTCCTTAAAGAAATCTGTATTCTTCTTGTTCGGACCACCAGAGACCAAGCTAGCTTTAGCACATTTGTAATTTTATTTCATATTTACTTCCACACTTCGTTTCTTTCATGTGTGCTTTTTGTATTGAGCAGTTTTCCATTTTTAAATGACTGAGAACGACTTTTATGTTGTGAACAAGCGACTCGTGGGAAGCCCAAATCTGCACTCAAGCATTCCTCTGCTGTGTGTATCTGCAAGTGCTGTAACATTTAGTTTTACTGCTTATTATTGGAATCATCCGGCACTTCTTTAAAAAGAGTCAAAAAGCTGCTGCTTGTGTCTCAGCCGGTTGACTTTACAGACGCAGGTTGATCATTAGTCTGTGACATTTAAAGGCTTGCTCCTGTAATAAGGGATGTGCCTTATGGTTTATGGTCACATCCTGTGTGTGTGTCTGTAAGCTGAAAGTCACTCGTAGCGCTGAAAGCTATTTGGCGCTCTGACACAAACCCACATTTCCTTTTTCCACCTCTGCTTTAGTGGCCTGGAGTCCTCGGCGTGATCCCGTGTATGAGGACGGTTGGAAAAGTTCACCACATTTACGGGTTTTTAACTCTAATATACAGAGACACACTTGTCAAAAGCACTTTCATGTATTTACTCAGACTTAAAGATGTAAACAAAGTCAATTCTATCAAAGCCTTTTAGAATCCTCAACAGCTTTTCAACATGATTAAAGAAGCACAGCCGTCACTAAGCACTTAATGCATCAACATCTGTTTCAATGGTTCAAGATATATCGAGATTTCTATTTTGGTGATATCAAAAATTACAATATCGCCTGTAATTGTATCATTTTATTTCATAGCTTTTGTTTTAAAATACTTATTTTAGGAGTAACTACTTTTTTTACTTTTTAGAAGAGCATGAAAAGCACAGTTATATAGTTCACTGAGTGTGTTCTAACCCAGACCTTCATCTAAACAAGCCACACAACAGAACTCACTCACACATGCTGTCCCTTACAGGAGGGGTTCTCAATCTCGGAGTCATCTTCAAGAAACTAAGAATTTTTTCTGCAACTCCACCAAACTTACCCTTGTATTTGGCTTCTCGTTGGAGTTTTTCTTCCGCAACTCCTTTGTCATAGAATTCCTCCTAGGCTTTTAATGCAGCACTAATAACACGTATGTCATCTCATAGAGACAATGTCAAGGATGTGCAGTCGACCTTTTTGGAGCCAAAATGTCAAGGTCAAGGTCATGGTTGTGTCACGTGTCAAAGACCTTAATTTTCCATATGCTAAGTTTGATGCTTACATTTATGAAAAGCTCATCTCAAGTGGAATATTTTATTTCGTTGGACCAAAGCTGTACGACCGACCAGTAATTAGATCAGTAGAGGTCAAAGTTCATGACGTCACAAAAAAAACCCCACTTTTTTCTCTATAACTTGGCCACAAATTAAGATCCAGTGCTCAGACTGGTACCATTGATGAATTGTGATGTGATCAAGAGGTTGGGGGTTTGATTTCCACACTGAACCCTAAGTTACTCCCAATGGAGCATATGTATGAAGTATAAAAATATTACCTTTATTAAGAAAAATTGTTTTTGCAGGAGAATGTTTTTTAATCATATAACCATTCATACCTGTAACTATAGAGCTGACTGACACGCTGCAGCACTGCGCAAAGCCAGCACTCCGTACGTCTTAGATGAGAAGTGGAAAACAGGAGGTAAGAAGAGGGGAAAAAGGCAGGTCCCAAACTATGCTCCTTTAGTGAGGGGTACAGTGTGGGATTAGGAAAAAAAACTTCACAGCATGCAGAAGCACCAAAAAACACAATTACAACAAAACTCACAAATCAAAGAGCTTTTTAAAGTTTCTGCATCATTTTTTTCATAGATTATGATATCATTTTAATCAGCCTGACTCTAAACAAGTCATCCAATGCAACGCTAGCTGATATCTTTGAAGTGGATTGTGAAAACTTCAGGTCTCTCATATGTTAACCTGCTCTTGTGTATCAATAGCTCCGCCTCCTCACTGTCATTTTCCTCAGCCTCTGATTTGTCACGGTATCGATCCACTGCATTTTAAACCATTCTGTTTCTTAAATCAGGAGGAGAAATATCAGCGTACATGTACAAGTGCCACATTAATAATGTCTCACAGAGTCAAGCGCCTCATCTTGAGCTCACTCAGCGCGTTCAGGCTGTTCTCGAGTGCAAGGCTGATTGCTCTGGAAATTATTCAAAGATGGGATCCGTCAGATGCGTGGTGTAAATGTCCTCCAAGGAGATTCATCTGCACTACATCAACTGAAAGGAATACATTTGCACAACATGTTGAATTATTTCCGATATATAATCACACGCGGTGCTTTTCACAGATTGGACAGAAAGAAGGAAAAAAAGAGAAGTAGTAAAATAGTGTCTGTCATTTCCTGGGTTTCATTAAATACAGGCTGACTCTGAGTTCTCGAGAAACGATGTATGAAGTCAGTCGGTGCTTTGTGACTACCAGCTTATCTTCCACTATGGAGATTAGTCACACTGATGGCTCTGTGGCAGATACAAAGGAGCTCTCTTCTGTTCACATTTGTGAGTACAAGAAAGGAAGTCATGGATATAATTACCCAGATGAGAAACTCTGCATTGGCAGCAGGTCGTGATTGGATCTTTTTATCCAGAGGAGGACAAACCGATGACACACTGTATATATAATCTGAAAATCACTGGAGACCGTAGTCGTTTCAAAAAGACCTCAAGGTCGACAAAGTCTTTCCCTCTGCCTGAAGCGTCAACACCGTTTTATTTCTCCTCCTCTTTAAGTGCCATTTAAAAAGCTATTATTGAGCAAGAGTTCGAGGGAATCGTCCACAATTAGGGTTTTTTTTACACTGGTCTTAAAGATGTGATAAATTTACTCTGCACACTTGTAGGGTCTGAATAAAGAGCACTCAATAGGGTGCACAGGCACTGTTTGTTCATCTGTTGTTGCTGATTTACTAAGATCACTAATGTGGTCATCCAAAGTTCAATCTGCTTCTTTTCATTGTTCTTTGAAAAGAACACTTGCACTTATCTCGTTTCTGTTGTATTTTGGTCCAGGACGAGTCCCCAGGATTTTATGGGACAAACCAAGAAATACTTGGATGACTTATTGGTCAGATGTCCTATAGCAGTGGTACCCAACCTTTGTTGTCTTGTGTACCCCTTTAGCCTTTTTGTCATACCATGAGTACCCCCTCACTCATACGTGTTCATGATTCTCCAAAAGTAGAACATAACACAACGGAATATTTAACTCATTTTATTTCATCTTCTTAAATTGAACAATTAATATTTAGGCATTATCTTCTTATTTAACTCAAATTAAACGTACAATTATGTTGCTTTTAAGGCAATAAAAATGATAAATATAAGAAATAATATTATAGTAAACGTTTGTATTATTAATACGAATATATTATGATCATATTGTCATTAAATATATATATGTTATATATGTGTTATGACATTTACCACAAAAGGAGCTTCATTGAATATGTCCCCTTTAAACAGGCATTTACACTTTAAAAAAAGTCATAGCGCACACGTACCTTTTTATTAACGGACTTGTGAAATGACTGAGAATATTTTTTATTATCTTGGAAAAAAATTCTTAATTTTTCCACGTACCCCCTGCAATGTGCTCACGTACCGCTAGGGGTACGCGTACCCCTGGTTGGGAAACACTGTCCTATAGAATGAAGTTCATTGTCGAGGGTAGTGGTTTTCAAACAGTTTTGGCTAAAGTACCCCCTTTCTCTTATTTCTGAATCCACGTCCCCCTTTTGTCTGACTACACCCTTTTGCTCAGAATTCTATGAAAAAACAACTATAGGAACAAATGAGTGAAAACACACAGTTCCAACTCTGCTGTTTTGTAGACTGCATGAAGAAGAGAAGAAGAACTCCGTGTGCATGTAAATAAATAAATCCACTGCTACTGTAATGAGCAGCAGTGGATCCTGGTTGCCTGTATCTAGTAGTAGTAGTATGTTAAGATGTGTAGGATGAGTAGTACATTAGAATGAGTAGCACGTTAGAATGAGTAGTACGGTAGAATGAGTAGTACGTTAGCATGAGTAGCACGTTAGGATGAGTAGTACGGTAGGATGAGTAGTACGTTAGCATGAGTAGTACGTTAGCATGAGTAGTACGTTAGCATGAGTAGTACGGTAGGATGAGTAGTACGGTAGGATGAGTAGTACGGTAGGATGAGTAGTACGGTAGGATGAGTAGCACGGTAGGATGAGTAGTACGGTAGGATGAGTAGTACGTTAGCATGAGTAGTACGTTAGCATGAGTAGTACGTTAGCATGAGTAGTACGTTAGCATGAGTAGCACGGTAGAATGAGTAGCACGTTAGGATGAGTAGCACGTTAGGATGAGTAGCACGGTAGGATGAGTAGTACGTTAGCATGAGTAGTACGTTAGCATGAGTAGTACGTTAGCATGAGTAGTACGATAGCATGAGTAGTATGTTAACATGAGTAGTACGGTAGGATGAGTAGCACGGTAGGATGAGTAGTACGTTAGCATGAGTAGTACGTGAACATGAGTAGTACGTTAGCATGAGTAGTACGTTAGCATGAGTAGTACAATATCCAAAGGATTATAAAATCAGTTTTTATTAGGTGTTTATTTTAAAGTTCATATCTGAGTGTGTAGCCTTTGGTTTCCACTATCTCACACACACCATTGTTCATTCCTAGATTTATCTCCATGCTACTCTGTTAAAGCACAGGACACTAAAAAGCACTGCAGAAACATATTAGACACACTTATGGGAATTGCTTGAAGCACAGTGATCTATATTTACTTGTTCCTCTGCAGCAGCCACGAGCCCAGGGACCAGTGAGTGTTCACCACAAATAGATGATACCCTTGATTTGATTGTTATGCGCTCTGCCTACAAATGCCTTCCACTTCCTGTGTTCCCCTCACACTGGTAATGTACATTTCCCCACACATACAGTATATTATAGAGCTGTTACAATATGTACGGTATGTACGTTCACAGAAGCAGTTTATTCCCAGTGACGCTGAATGTTGCTCTGCAAACCAGCAGCTGCTGTCGTTTTATTTGTTTCATATGTGAAATTTCTTCAGCGATACAAGCCAATTATCCAATAAATGTCCTCCGTCCTCTCCTAAGGTGGCCCCTGTTTTATGTTCTCTCCTATCTGAGGAGAGACGCTATGCAGACGGAAGTCCTTTTTGGTTATTTATTCATGGATTTCTCCATTTAATATTCATGCCTTTTCAAGACTATCTGTGTGCAGAGGAGAATTTGCTGCCTCGGAGGCAGCAGGGGCCAAAAAAAAATCAAGTTTCAGCTTCAATGAGCCCAGCGGATGAGTGGAGTAGAGAGAGAGAGAGAGAGCAGAGCTGGGTTTCATGTGTTCTCTAGTAAATGAGAGGCAGGCCTTGAAGGTGACAGGCTGTGTTTTTTACTGATCTGTCAGCCGGTTAATAGGGAGAGAAGAGGACTGAGCTGGTGAGAGGATATCCAACCACACACTGTAGATCCCCCAGCAATCAACTCCCTCCACGTCTACTGTACATCCTCACAGCTTTACTGACCACAGTTATGCACGCTTCATCAGAGAGAGACAATATTGAGTTTAGTTGTTTCGGATAATGTGCTGATTTTTAATGAGCAACCATTGACTGAAAACACACACTGTGTACTTTGTGTAACGAAAAGCAAACACATTACAGACTGTCAGTTTAGTTTAAAAACTGAAAAATAAATGCACACGTGATCTGATATCATTTTGCTGAATGACTGTTAGAGGTCCCACAGTGTCATTAACAACTGGCCCACAGGCGGCCCTTGACCTCATTTTGTGCGGCCCCCAAACAGTAACGCACAAAATGGCAAATGATCACAAACCGAGTGAAAAATGGCATTAAAATGACTAGAAAGATACACAAAAATGACAAAAAAATATACAAAAACGCGCTAATTAACAAAAATAATAAACAATATGAATATAAACACACAAAATGACAAAATGAAATACACAACTACAAAAATAACAGGAAAAAAATAAAAAGCAACAATAAAAACAATTGACAACAGAAACGATCAAAATCAGAGAAATCTAATTCACTTAATTCTTCGTCTTCTGCAGCAATGCATCAATGAGCTTGTTTTTTTCACACAAACTACTAGTTTCATGTAAAGCTGTCCTTACATAGTGACAGCTTTAGCAAATATGACCAAAAGTCACTTTTATAAGAGTTACGGACTGCACCTTTAAACCTCCGCCCACAATTTTGGCTCAGTTGTTCCCAGACGTTGTACAGCTCATCTTCAGACCGTTCTACACAAATTATCCACAGAGATTCATGATTTATCTGAAATTGAGTCGACGGAGCATCAAAACATTTGACTGTAAACAGTAATGTAAATACAGTATATACTTCTGAACACATTTTCAATGATCATAAAAAAGGGAAAATATAAAAATTTTATCTCAAAAACCGAATTTTTTTTTACAGCATTTGGATTTTTGCTCTCATGCAAACAATTGGAGTAAATGTAAAAATGGCATTTTTAAACATCAGTTTTTCACTAATGCAGCCAATAGATCATCTTTAAAATCATATTTTTGTCTCAATAATAATAATAACTGGAAAAGCACTCGAGAGATCCCTGACCTCCACCTTGGTGACGGCAAGATTTGTGTATTCAGATTTGTGTATTCAGACTAACTTCATTTGATTTACATGAAATGCTTTGGTCCAACATTCAAAAACAATGAACCCAAAATGCTATCTGTAGCTAGCATATGAAACAGGCCGTATCATTTGATCCTATTGGTCAATTTATTGTGTCTGTTATCGACAGAAACATTAATCAGCCATAATGTATTCTTATTTTTTTTTGCGATCATTATACATTTCCTATGTTTCATTTGTGTTCCGGTGGTTACGCATGAATTAGCGGGATCTGTTAAGTCGTTTGGACTTCTTCATCCTCTCTTTGGACCATGTAAGGAGCTATAAAATCCATGTTTTATCATCACTGACTCCTAAATACAGAGCCACCAGTTTATGGTTTAAACAACACGCTGCTTACGTGTGACGTCATCACGTATTGACGACGTAAGAGGAACTGATAAGCAGAATTGACAGGCAAGCAAACAAACAATTCTTAGGAATTGGATTACTGGGAACTGGTTTTCAGAAAGAAAGAAAGATGACATTTCCATTTGTTATTAACTCAGTTTCACTTTCCTGTGGCAGAAATTCTGAGCTCAAGCCTTGACAGTTTTTAAATTCACATTAAAATACCACCTTTGTTTCAATTTTCCTACACTTTGCCTAAAATCTTCTGGCCTCGGCCATTGCTTCACAGCAGCTATAATTTTGTTTATTGCCGTTTTCTGTTTGTTGTTCCATACAAAGTTAAAATATTTCATGTTTAAATGCTTCTGAGGAATCTTAATGAATTGTTATCGAGCAAAAAGCAGCTTTAAGCTTCTTAATCTGTTCAGTCTGTTCAGTACAAGCAGTTTTTTCTTGTGTCAGTCCAAGACATTTTGTGCTGTAGATAAAGATCTGTGTGCAGACAGAACAGCTTTCCATACATCTTGAAAACGCCAGCTTGAGATATCATGTTTAAGCTTGTGTATCCTTGTCTGCAGCACGCTTTGCTGGAGTGCTTTGTTGTATTTGATTGCACTTGAGCTGCGGGGCTTTATCAGCCGCCCTCGGTAATGAAACCTCGCTGCTCCTCCATGAGCTAACGGGTGAAAAGGCACGGTGGAGAAATTGCTCTTTGTTGCCGTGATAGATTTGTCTCTCCTTATCTTGGCTGGGCTTCGTCGCCTTTTATCCATCATCGTTACCAAATCCATATCAGTCACGTTGGTACTGCAGTAGCTGTTTTTTACATGAAGCAATCCCATATCTAATCAATTATACGGTGTGCTGAAACTGTTAGTACATAGATTTGTAAAGGGTTTTTAGCGCAGTACATGGTTTCATCAACAAAGGCGTTTCACCATGAGAACTGTGGGATCCTTTGTTGTGGTGTTGATGCCTAGCCCGGTTCATTGTTATACTGGGGTTTAGGAGATGCATAAATCGATTTTTGTCTGCGAATGCAGAAATACTGAGGAGAGTAATGCTGCTTTCTTGCCCTCCGTTCTGCTCAGTGGATTAGAAAACAGGCTTTGTAATCAAGTAGTCCTTGTGTTCAGAAAGATTGTTCTTTCTTTTCTTTCTTATGGGAACAAACAAACAAAATAAACACACACAACCGTAAGAGTTTTTCCACATCCAGCCCTTACAGTAATCTCAGCGTTCACACTCATACAGCCTCATCCTGAGTTCAGACGTTCAACCGTTTCCTCTCATTCCCAATGCAGAGCTCCTCCACTCTCCCCTCTGTGGTGTGTTAACATGGATCCCTGTACACAGAACACATTCATCCCACTTTGGTGTGGGTGCGTTACAAGTGTGTGCAAACACGGACCACTCAAATCCCCAGCTCTGTGTGCCAATTGTGTAGTGAGAAATCGGTCCTCACACTCCGTGTCTTTGGAGTGTCTTCTGTTGATTATGTAATCAGGAGCCATGCTGTGTAGATCATACTATTTTGTCATTTTGGGATCTGAGCATTAATGGAGTGGGAACATTTGCACCATTTGATTGGTCGATCCAGGGCAGCTTGGTAAACAAACACAGAGTGTTTCTCTTAAGCTATTTCCAAATTGTTTCACCACCCGGCTGTGAACACAGTTTTACACCCACATCTGAAATACCACAAAACTGTGAGTTACTGACCTGTGTCTAAATTTAACAACACGTTGAACTTTAGCTTTACACCTTTGCTTTAGATAAAATCAAACATTGACAACTACAGTCCGGTGGACTCTGTGCAGTTCAGGAGTTACATTTGGTCCGGTTTGCTTTCACACTGCTCTTTTCCAAGCACACCAAACTTTCTAAATGTCATGTGGGCCAAATGGTCACTCGCCTATTGGAAAGAATACTTCCTTCTTTTTTTCTCTTTGACTGAATGAAATACTGTCAACACTCCAGAAAAAATAAAGCAGCGCTAAATCATTACGGTCCTGGTGTTTATAGTTTGTCTGTCCATGTTTGTCCCCTTGACATTTTTATTTACTGCACACGCACAAATTTTGCTTGTGTCGTGATAAATTGCGGTTCAACGTTGCATCCTTTTTTTAGTCCCACCCCTCTATTTGTTTCGGGTTTGCTTTCTCACATCATAAAAACTGCACCAGGCTTCACTTGAGGCAAAAAGAGATCCAAACTTTACGGTGGATCAGACTTCGCTAATTTGATCCACACCAGACTTCAAATGAGCTTTCACAAGCACCATAAACACATGATATTGTTTCAAAACATGCATGTGAAGTTTGTCTGTATCGTCTTAAGGCCTGGTTTTAAACAAAGGGCTAAAAACATTGCTTTTTCAAATTCCAAAGGTGAATTTTGTGTCCCTACTAACCCCTGTGGTTTTAAATTTGTCCTCTTGGATCTTTTTACCACCATAACAAGCCACGCTCTGCATCAGCTTGGTTTGTTGTTTGATTGTCTTTGAAAGATTGGTGTTACACAAAAATGTGAGAATGTAAATCAGCACAAACAGACTGCATGCTACTGTTAGCATTAGCTTTTATTGTTAAGCTCACCCTAGCCAGTGTAATCAGCTCCTGTCTCTTGTGGGACACATCAACAATAGTACAATAGTAATCCCCCTCAGTGGAGGCTGTCAGCTCGCCGTCACCTATCAGCGTTTTCACTCTCCCCATTTTCAAAAAGGAGCATTTGATTCTGGTGGCGCTCCCCTCCCTCTGAGAAGAAGCAGACAGATGTAATAGCCATTAGCCTGGGGGAGAGACGGCACAGATGTGTCAACAAGGCTTGACTTTTCCAGTCCAAGTGAAGTCAGAGCAAACAGCGGCTGTGTGGTTGAGCAGTGATCCAGGGACACGGTCGCACTCTGTGGCCCCGGGACTCCAAACAGACTCTCATTACAAGAGTGGGTCAGACCACCCCAATACAAGCAATAAATAATGCAGAGTAAACCTGACACAAAGGTCTCCTTCATGTAGAAGTGGTTCATCCATTTATTCACCTCCACTGCAAACGTAGGGTTGTCCTTTGTCATCTTTTCTCTAGATATTTACCAGTGCTGTCAGAGATTAAAAAAATTGTGCGATTGATTAATTATGCTCTTTAATTAATTAATCTTAATTAATATCTATCTAAAAATAGCTCAGGTATTTTCATTTACATTACATTATTGTGGCAGATCAAAGCATTGATATATAACAAAGTGTCTTGATAAAGTCATTTATTGTTTTTAACAGACTTGAACAGATGCAGACGTAGTATTTGAAACGAGTACCGAGGGTTTCCTGTCATTGATGTGTAGTTTTGTCAACCTCGAAATAATAGAAAATACAAGTGAAATAATGCCATATGTAGTGCTATAAGTTAGCACATCATAAACAGTAAGAACACTTTACTGACACCGAACTTCTTGCTTTTTTTCTCCGTCAGATAATATTTATTCAGTGAGTTTGTTTATTTGTCAGTTACGGCGTGCTCGCAGCATGTAGCAGTTAGCACTGTCCATGCTAACTGTCCATGCTAGCTGTTCATGCTAGCCTTCCATGCTAGCTGTCCATGCTAACCGCTGCATTGAGGTGGTAGCGGAGGCTTCAAATCTCCGGTGATAAGGCAAACTCTGTGTTATTATAAGCCAAAATTAACAGTCTTGTATTGTAGCCTGTGCATCAGTATTATGGATATACGCAAACTCTTCAAATAAGAAAAGTTCTGCATTGTTTGGAGTGCAAAAAAAAAAAGAAGAAGCGATTAACGCTGTTATTTTTTTCAGCGGATTTTTTTTTCTGTAACTAATTCATCTCAATGAATGCATTAAAGTGACAGCTCTAATATTTACATTACCTAAAAATAAAACACAAGAACACTAGCAAACAATTCTACAGCTTTGAACACGACTCATTTCCGTCTGTAGAGAAAATACACATATTAACTATGTATTATACATTTCTACAGGCTTTGGTTAATATGGGCATTTAAAATATGGAAATTGGCATTCTGACATACTGTATCATCTACATAGGGTTGGGACGATAGACTAAGTTCACAATACGATAACTTACAAGATCTTGGATTCACGTGATTGATATATTTTCTTTTGAAAAGAAAAAAAAATACAAAAAAAATTTATATTGTTTTCATTATTGTCAAATTGATAAATTAAGATTTGTTTGACTTTGAACTCTGTATGAGCTTTTCAAGTTTCAAACTGAATATATTAAAAATAGAATAAACAATAAAATAAAAAACAGTGCCACTGTCACAATGACCATTTATTAAGAAACGTTAGTGTTAAAACCATAATTCTAGTACTTTGGAGCATGTACAGTATGTCTGTTGTTATTGATTTTGTTTGAGTTGTAGTTGTTGAAAGGTATGTTTTGTTGGTGTAATGATTATTAATTTTATTGTATGAATTGTTTTGTCATTGTTTAATTTGTGGAAGAATAGCTGATGGCTTATCCTAATAAACAACGATGTCCATCTAAAACTAGAAGCACAAAGCTAATATATGCTCATCATCATCATGACATCACACCATAGACTGTTTATGGTCCACACACACTTCCTTTGATGACCTGTGGGGGCAGCAACACGCCTCTGCTACAGATAATCTACTAGAGGAAGAACAACAACAATAGAGGGTAGAGAGAGTCAGCGTGTCAGAATCTGAAGATAAAAACATTGCAGCCCTCCCGATAATATGTCTCATGAAGTTTTGATGTTGTGTGCACTCGTCATGTGAGATATTGTCCCACCCGTACATATCTGGATCTGTCTCTTGTCCAAATCAACACATTTTCTACACTTGAATTGTTGGCGACTTATTAAAAAACGTTATTTATTATTCATTGGTACCTGATTTGTCCCTTACTGCACTTGTGTCAAACTCAAGGCCCGGGGACAAAATGTGGCCCTTCAGAGCATCTGATTCGACCAGCAGGAGACAGTAGAAAACATTAATTATTGTGTAAATTAACAAATAATTATTATTATATTATTATTGATATCTCAAATTCACAATTTTAGGGAAACTCCACAATATGTTTAGGGGTTCACAGTTTTCCCCATGCTTTTATCACTAGAATGCAGTCATTTTTTTAATTTGCAAATTGTGGAAATACATTTTTTCCATAAATCTTGAATTTACTTAGAAACAATTCCAGAAAATTATGTGTAAATTATGCACATAATTTACAGGTACCAACAGCTACATTCATTACCTTCTTCAATTGTGCATGTTTATAGACTGCAGCAGGAAATCAGTGTCCCCACAGAAAACTCATGCCAGGGTTGGGCTCAGTTATAATTGTAATCACGTAATTGATAAGTAATTACAATTATGGCGTACTTACAATTGTAATGAAAAAATCTGTTGCTGTTGTAATCGTAATGAAATTGTAATTGAGTTCAGATAACTGACTTTGTAATTGTCATTGCCATGAAAATTCTATAACAATTGTCAATAATAATTTCATGCAAAACTGTTGAACCATGTTACTGTTATATATGTACAGTTCTACACATGTAGTTAATAATTATTAAAATGTCTTTCATAACAAGATTTACCACATTTTATCATTTAAAAATATATAGATTTATGGGTATACTGACACAAAAAAGTCTCAGATGCCCACACCATAAATATTAAAGCCTAATTTTTTTATTGATTATGAAGCCTAACATGGTAATTAATAGATAGGAAATAATTTAGATGATAGGTATTAGTTTTTAGTGTATTTTACAGCTGATTTAGGACCTATTAGCATTAGAGATGCTAACAGGAAGCTAACACAAGAGGAAGGTTTACTTTTATTGGCTTATTTATTTCAGGCTCAGTAATTGTGATTGACTTTCTGAGGATACAAAATAATTGTAATTTAATTGTAATTGGAAAAAATGCGGGTGTCTGTAATCATAGTTGGGTTGTAATTGAACATGGTTCATTGAAGACGTAATTGTAATTTAAAAATGTATTTGACCCCAACCCTGACTCACGCACACAACTATTGTGAGAGCCTGCAAACTTCACACTGTTTACTCTAAGTTCTTCTTCCTGTGAAGCCATAGTTCTAATCCCAACATTCTACTAAACCTCTCACTTGATGGGATTAGATTATCCACCGTGCTCTCAGTGGAACGTCTGAAGCAGTTCCTGATTGAGCCGTAATGGCAGCAGCTAGTTAGCATTTTCCTTTCCCAGCACATTTCTGCTCTAGACTCAGTTTTCTCTCTCCCTCCATGTATATTTAGCTTGATATCTTCAAATGTGCTTCCCACTTTGTAACCAGAGGCAAGAGCCCTTGACTTGCTGCCCCCGCGGCCACAGCCGAGGCAGCCCTTTAAGTTGTGATTAAAAATTAATGTTGGAGTGAGAGAGAGATCAGTGGAAGAAAGAGACCATCCTAAAGCATGAAGCTAAGCCCCCAAACTGCAGCTGCTCCCCCTGGTTACGGGGGTTTGCAAGGTCTTCTAGCAAACACTAGTGTTTAACTGCTTCTCTCACACCCCACCATGAATATTGCATTACCTCACTGTGGTTGCTGCTCGAGTTACCCCCTCCTGAGCGCTGAGCTACGGTGCAGAAGCATTGATTCAAGCCCACCGCCACTGTTGGCATAGCCACACACACACACACACATACACACTTTAGCTGCTTCACGCCACATTATCTCCAGACATCCAATTTATTTCTCTTTCATAGTTTATATCCAATTCAGCAGGTTTTTCATTTTCTGGAGAGTTTTGCCACCAATATTCATATACAGTTCAGTTGTTTTACAAGTTTGACAAAATAATTGAGTGTGTTTGCTGTGATGGTTGTGTTTTAGAACAGTTTATATGGTTCAAAACGACAGATTCTAAGCTTTCAAACGGTATATGATATGCGGCTGTATTTGAGAAGCATTTAATCCCTTAAGAGCGTGAATGAGTGAGAACATGCATGTTGACCCGTATTCAGGACGGTGGACGATAACGAGGATATACATAAACGACTCGTCAACGCAGATTTTTGTTGTCAACATTATCAATTATGTTACTAATCATTTTTGCCTAATTGTATATATTACACACATTGTGGTTGGCGCGATTCTCGAGATGGTCTACTGTATATCAGACATGGGCAACTGGTGGCTCGGGGGCTACATTGCGGCCCCCAAAGCAAAGAAGTTGGAAGGAATAAGAAGCCCAACATAATACACAAATACACAGAAAATTCCAAAAAAAAAACACAAAATGACCCATAAAATATAAAATGACAAAGACAGACACAACAACCACTTAGACCAACAAAATGACAATGAAAAAACAACAACACATTACAGAAATAGCTCCAAACACACACAAACTGTTAACAAAATTACACAAAACAACCGGAAAATACAGAACAACAAAACAGAAAGTGAGCCCAAAAAATGCAGAAAGAGACAGAAAATACACAAAATTACACCAAGAACACAAAAAAATAACAAAAACACACAAAATGTCAATAAAACTGACAAAACTTCAAAACCGTAGACAAAGACAAAACCCTTTATTAATGCTCTGATTGGTCATCTATCTATACTATAATAACGGAAAGGTCTGTGTGCGTGTGAGTTTGTGGAGCAAATGTTTCCCCGATGCAGTGTCTGATCGACTTGAAACTTTGTCAACGGCTTGCACATACCCCGAGTGTGTGCATCCGTAAGTTTGGAGTAATCTGGTCATTCTAAAGCCAATTTAAAATGACCACCACACTGTGGAACTCCTGTCAGAGTTTTAGAACACTGATGATGTCATCAACAGTGACGTCATCATCAATGTTTTATTCTATGCTAATCCTAATGCTAATGCTAATGCAGTGCGATGCTGTCTGTCTGTACACGATAACTTGAAAACGGATTTTGATGAAATTTTCAGGAAATGTTGATAATGGATCAAAGAACAGCTGATTATATTTTGGTGATGTTCTGGCTACCAAAAAAAAAAAAATATATATATATATATATATATATATATATATATCCCATTACTTTCCCATCCACACTGTGGAACTCCTGTTAATGTCAATATGAATACATACCGACAGGCACTGTACTAGTTATTCTAAATGCTGACATGAATGTTGATAATGTGACCCTCAGATCAGATACAATCACATTTTTCTGGCCCTCGTCGTGATATAGTTGCCCATCGCTGGTCTATATATTTAATCTCATATATATATATATATATATATATATATGTATATATTTACACATATTTATACTGTATATCTCATACTCCGCTGATGATGGAGTCAAGTATTTAGTTTTCAGAGATTTCTGAACAAGCTCTGTGGAATATTAAAGGCCAATCAGTTTGAGTCCTTCGGTGCCACAGGGCACCAATCATCTGGTCGTTTCCCTCAAAGCAAACCATGAACAGTAAGTGACCACGTGACATTAGCAGACCATGAGCAATGACACTTTCATCAGGTCGTGGCCTTTCTCTGCTCCGACTCACACACCTTCTCTCTCATTGACCAGCCTCATGCATATAAAAGGTTAGTGTTTAACTCATTTATGAATAAACTAGCATCATGAAAAGCATGAACAGATTGGTTTGTGTAACATACCTGGCAGTGAGCGTTAAGTTCAAAGAAATGCCTCTACACGCTCATTTCACAAACAGCAGGAACAAAGCGCTCCCTGCTGCGTTTGGTTTCATAGTTACGGACTGAAAACAGATGGAGGAAGAACAAAGAACGAGCGTTGATATTCATATCATGTTATTCATTTAGATTCCAAACACAGCTGGGTTTGAGGCTTTCATTGCAGGCTTTTACATTGCTTGTTTTTCCATTTATTTGATATGTTTAAGATGTATCTATGTTCATGTTTGGCCACAAGGTAAATAGAAAACTTATCCCGATCGTGTTCAGAGGATAGAGCTGGACAATACTGACCCAAAATGGTGACAAAATGCCACACATGCACATTTATGAACAAACAGCTGCACAATATTTTGGCTTCTTCTCCTATAAGGGACAGCACGTGTGAGTGAGTTCCATAGTGTGGCTTGTTTAGGGGAAGGTGTGGATTAGAACGCATTCAAAAATCCATCTAACTGAGCTTTTTATGATGTTCTGAGAAATAATGAAAGCAGCGCCCCCAGTAGTTTAATACAAAATAACCAATAATAAATCTCTATAATTGTAGTTTTCTATATTGCCAAAACAGAAATCTCGATATATCTTGACTCTCGATATATTGCCCAGGCCTATCAGCGTGCACTGACATTTAAACAAAGTACATTAAATGTAACCTTTAGGAACCACATTAAAAGTAAAAATTCCAGCATTTGGAATCATGTGAGATGCTTTTTCTCAAGAGGAAGATATAAAGTTATACACATGTAATAACATTTATTGTAATGAGGCACAGCAAACTCTGCTCGAATGGGTCATCATTTTAACACCTTGATTGAGCTGGGTTTGTGATCACATGCACTTCAGTAATCTCTCCAAACAACCGTAAAACCCCATCTGTGACGGCGTTGCTTGTTTTTGATGCTGTAACTCATCCCGTACAGTGTGGATGTGATTCTCAGCTGCTCAAAGCAGGAGAGTGAACAAGCAGAGGTGAAACAGGTCAGTGACTTCCTGTCTGGTTTCTCACTGAGGCTTTTATACGTGTGTGCGTTCTCTGAGCCGTAGATGAGTTTGATTCTTTGATCCTAATCAGACTTTGGTTGTGTTCACATGACGCAAAAAACAAAGCAGAATTTCTGGCAAAACAAATCCTCATACGTGCAGGTTCCTGCATTCTGGTGCATTTTTTCCACAACAACTTAGAATTGTTGGTTGAGATTTTGACCACCTCTTAGTTTGAGCGGCAGCCGCAGCAAACGTGACGATGGACGTGCAGCTGGAAAGGGGTGTGGTATATAAATGTGTTACGTATTTTGTCATTAAATAGTTGTAAAATACATCACACATCAACTTAGGAAATTTTATATTAAATGGTTTGAAATTTATGTTTGGACAATAATACAGGGGGTTAAATTAGTTAGGTTTGAATATTGGGGGTGACTTTGGCCACAAATGAGAAATAATTTCTCCAATCCTAACGGGTTGATTTAAATATGCCTGAAAATGCAAACCAAGGTGACGATATGTATTTCAGATAGCCTACGACTCTTTAGGTTCTTGTTTATTTAATGGCACATTTCCATTGGCGGTGTCGCTTCACTACTCCTCGCTTTCGGAACCCAATACTGTTTTTAGGGAGCGTTTTCATTGAGCACCAACCTGACATGCTACCATCCTCACAAGATTGCCAACAAAAATGAATAGCGTGAGTTGATGACTCTACACTGTGATGATTCTCTGAACCAATCAGTGTCTGCTTTGTGCCTGCGTCACATTTCCAGAGCCGTAAACCAGTTTGATTCTTTGATCCTATTCAGACTTTGGTTGTGTGTTCACATGACACAAAACAAAGCAGAGTTTATACACACATAAAGACAATCGGGCTAATTTTGTCTGATAAATGTGACGTAGAACGAAATGTAGCCAATTAAAAGTGAGCCACCACGGAAACAAACGAACAACAAACATGGTGTAAACAAACATGGCTGTGTAGTTGTAACACAGTTGACCTTTCGCTAAATCCCGCCTACAAACAGTCATTGTCCAATCACACGTCCGAGCAACCGTTACTATGTAAACAGGGTCAAAGCCAGAATACCAGGTATGTCTACAATGGACTATAAAACAATAAAAATGTCTCAGGGATGTGTGTGTGTCAGTATGTTTTTAATGTTGTCTCATCTTGTCTGCACTAATGTCTATGTTCAGCAAAATGACAATATAATTTGATTTGATTTTGATTAAATAAGGTGACATAACTATACATTCAGTACCTAGTGAAGTCCTTCTCATGCCGGGTTAGCGCTGCTAGCTTGTCCACCTTATTGGAGATAGATCTAACATTCCCCATGATGACGGACGGGAGGAAAGGCTGATATCTTCTCTTCCTTGCTCAGCGCTTTGCCCCCACACAACATCCCTGTTGTTTCCTCCTCATTTCACGGGGTATGTCAGGTCTTGCTGCATAGGCTGGCATAGCATTAGCACGGAGTGCTAACAGCTGATCTCGTGTGTAAACAATGGGGCTGTGGCTCTGAGTAGTATCTCCAGACACGATCACAAAAATTGCAGACACAAGCAGCAGAAAAAATAGTGCAGTTTGGGGGTCCATGTTTGAAGGAAATAAAGAAACTCACTAGGAATAAAAAATATAGGTAAACAAGTTAAAAAGAAAGGAAAAAGGTCAGTTGTGAGCTGGAGCTGCTCCTGCGGCCATTTGGTGAAACGCTTCGATAGTTGTAATGTCTCCTTCATTGTTTATTTTAATAGGTTGAATATTTCCCTCCACAGCATATTGTAACCCATTTTGCCTGGATACGGAGGATTTCACGCAGGTTTACTGCCAACTCAACAAAATGTCGGACATCGCAAAAGTAAACAAGGGGGGGCGGTCAATTAACCGTGCGCTATGTCTCTTTTGTGATGGCTTCAAAAGTTATGTTTAAGTTTTATTTTTACTTAAGACTAATAGCATTAGCCTATAGCTGAGAAAAAACTCACATCTAGCTCGCTAATTATGCTATAAAGTCCGTGTTTCATCTCCAAGATTTTTCTTCTCATATAGTTTTTTCTTGCCAATGAAAATACAAAAACCACTTCTTGAATGTCAACTTCCATCTTTCATCTCATGTTTTGGAGTAAATTTGTTCTTGTTTGGTTTTGTTAGATCACGCGAGATTTCAGGCTCTGAGATTGGACAGAATTGGTATGTGTGTGATGTGCTAGGTTGAGATTATTGGAGCACACCACATAGAAAATCCTTATGTGTGAACCTTGCTTTAGTCGAGTCTGAATTCACTGGTGTAAACACAAATACCGCAATTAATGGTGAAATGTAAAGTAAATACAGTTTGGTCAAACGCTCGCTCCGTAACTACATCTCCTATTAGATGATGAACAGTTGAACACAATAACTAATTGGTTGGTTCAATAATGAAGTCCTAAACCTTATAGTTGTGAAATATAAGCAGTGTGAACATGTGTCAAACTGAAGTGGATCCTGTGCTGACGTTTAAGGTGTTATCAGATCTGTAATCTGCCTTCACCACCTCCTTCTTTTCAGCCACCTCTTTTTATCCCTCTCCACATCTCTTACATAATTTGTTAAATCTGTCATTCTTTCTCTTTAGGTGTTATTTGCATTGCTAATGAGGCGAGGCAGTGAGAAATGGTTTGTTGGGGGAAAAAGAATATGGTGATATGCTGATACAAAACTCCCTGAAAACATCCTGTTGTAGATTTCACTGAAACACATCTGAGTAGATAATGATGGTTTTTATTGCTCAAGGACGACAACACAGATAAAGCATTAAACTCTTAAATCAGAAGCTTTTTTATTCCAATGACATCCAATTCATCCTCCACATTGACTCTGATAAAAAGATAACACACTGTTCTAAAGCTGAAAGGTTCACGCCCAGTATTTTAGTTTAGAATGCCAAGCTATAATTTGCATGTGAATTGGTAGATATTGTTTTCACATGGACAGAAGTCTGTTTCTTATGTGTTCTTTTCAAAATAACAAGATGAGGTACGAGATGTGATCACACCATGTTGAGGACCATTGAGGAACCAACCATTTATTACCGTGAGGAAATTTAAAGGAAGTATTCCTGTCCAATCCGTCTTTTCCTTTTCCCATAATTACACTGGATCTGGTGTTTGTTGACTGTGGGAACAAGTGAGAAATCATACATTCAATCCTAACGGGTTGATTTCCTTAAATCAGCGTGACAATATTTAATTCAGATACTACTTTTTAGGTTCTTGTTGTTTAAGATTCAGGGCCTGACTGGATGGTCAAAAGACCTATTGGATAAATCATACAATAACTATAACCTTTTGTTCACACCGGACGTTTCACGAAATGTTTGCACGACCAGATTACATACAAAGTCAACGAGATAGACGTGTTAAGAGGCGTTGCTGGTTAACCTGGTGAATCCAGGAACGCCGGCGTCAAGCGTTTTGACGGCTCTTCAGCTTCCACAGAAGGTAAAGAGCATCGATTTTACTGGGGTCCTCCACAGTTGGCGGCGCTTTTATATTCGCTTCAAACGCGTATATGAAGTGAATATGGGGTAAAGATTTTTTGATCCTGCGGAAGCTTTCACGCGGGGCCTGCGTCTCGAAAATTTGTGCTTCCGGTGTGAACGCAGCATAAGAACTTAACTGAAAGACAGTTCTCTGTTAGCTTTATATTAGAGCCAGACTGATATGGGATTATTTGCCCTGATTCCGGTATTTGGGGTTTTTAAAAAGCTGGCATCCAATTTATCTGCCAATAACGGTATACATGTTGTTAGCTGATATATCGGTCGATTTATGAACTTAGAATATTGATATAAATAGGATTTACACTACTGATGCAAATTTTAAGACCAGTTGAAAAATGGCAAACATTTACATTTTGCACTGTTGGATCTTAAGAAGGTTCTAAGTAGAGCTTCAAAATGCTAAAAGAAGAAATAAGACTACAACAAAAATTAAGTATGCAAGTTTTGTAAACAACAATTAAATGTCTTATTATCCAACAGTGCAAAATGTAAATTCATGTAATTTTGAATCAGAGTCTGAATGCTTTATTTGCCAGGTACAGTTTAGAACAATACTCGGAATTTGACTTGGTAGTTGCAGCGAAAGAATACACATTAACAACCGGAGCAGCCATTTGTGGCGCCCACAATTTTTCAACTGGTCTTAAAATTTTGATCAGGTTTTATACTGTACATGAGCACAAATATGTTTATTACCCAAATTATGGTTCAGGACAAAGAAGCAAAACTCTACTTAAGTACAATAAGGAACTTTAATTAGTAACACTTTCAACATAAGGACTGTAAAACCTGTGATTAATAAGAAAAGGCAAAATGGTGCAAGCTGTATTTTTAAAGTACATTGTAAATAAATATTCAAAATAAAGTTGCTTCAGTTGCAAACAGTAGACATGGATAGATACAAATAAAAAGGCAAAATGTTTTTTTTTTGGGTGTCGTTACTTTTATATATATATACTGTGTATATATATATATATATATGTTGTTTTGTAATCATTACCGTTGATTCAGAAGTGACAACTTATAGACACAGACAGAAACACAGAATCTCCACGTAGCAAAAACAGTGAATACATCAGTCTCATATTAGATCCTGCCTGATTAATCGGACAGAATCTAATATGTGTTTGAAGCTAAAAGTTGATATAAACAACTCCAAAGACATTTCTGACAATATTTAGTTACAAAATAGTATTATTGATCTAAAGAGCATTGATGCGATGAGTTGAGTATCACTTTAAACTCGTATTGATGATTAATTTGTAGTAGTTTGAGGAAAAACCAGGACTTGATTAGATGAACTTCTTTATGTCTTTGATGTTTGAAATGCTTTTTTTCTTCGCTGTCGAAAGAGGCTGAAGCATTTCTGTTTGGTTTGATGAAGAGCTCAGAGTTATAACTTAAGTCCAAAAATAAGAAACGGATGTTACCCCGCAGGAAATCAAAACAACCCTGAGTCACATGTGTTTGATACTGCTGCAAATCTAACTAATATGTAGCTGAGTGAGTCAAACAGGGCTTAAAGGTAAGTACAATCATATGCTAGTTGATTTTTTTATTTTTCTTTCTTTCTCCTCCTACGATAAAGAGTAAACATAATTCCATGGATACTCACGCATCAGGCTCACAAACACGATGATAATATAATCCCCCTCGATGAAAACAAACATGCATATTCATATCCTCTTGAGGCTTTTATCCGTACCTCTTCAAAGACTTTGTAGTACATGAAACACTAACAATCTATGTGGCACATCTGTATTTTAAGTCTTGGACAACCCCTTCACAAATCCAGAACAGGATAAACTTCATTCACACAGAAAAACAGGACGAGCTAAACATGTAAACATGATAGTGTACAGACAGCTGGGTGATTATCAATCGTCACTTCTATAATAAGGCATGTGGGGGGAAAAATCTTGATCGTTAATGAGAAGCAGTGATGATTACAGCTTTGGCACTTTGGAGCGAAACTGTCTGGTTTAACACTACATCTGTTAATTATGTTTTAAAGCACATAAAGGGTATTATGTGCCAAACATTGTCACCTGCCACAGCACAGAGTAAGTAATCTCCTTCTTTCTCCTTTGTCCATATTGTCAAACTATTGGTAATATTTGGGTAAAGGAGACTGTGTCTGTCTGCAGAGACCCCCCCCCCCCACACACACACACACACAGAGTGAACCACTTTCAGTTGTTCAATAATCCATTTACTTGCATTTGCTATTGGCTTGACTGTAAATTCAATCTCACAGATGGTTGGGAGAGGAGTGTAGTGCGGCCCAGTAATAGTTGCCTGATGAGGAAATGGATTGAAATCCAGTAATGATTTCTCACGTGTTGCCACCTGCTCCAGTGCAATAATGGGAAAAGGAATGGCACAGATTGGAAATGAATTCTTCTCTTAAACTTGAATTATTACAACATCTTTACATGTCCTGTTTGATTAGTGGTTTAGCCTGCGATTGCAGAAGAACAAACTGGGCTGTATTTAGAAATAGCTCATAAACTAGGTATCACTACTTTTCTGTCTTGTAGCAAATCAAGCCCTTTTAGCTTCTGGAGCTAAAATGCTAATTTTATTTCCCTCGCAAAACTATCAAAAAGGAAGTAGACTACTTACAAAAATAAAATGGTTTATGAAACTTGTAAATAGTCTCGTGAATGACTTGTTTTAACTCCAGAGGTTTTGGTTTTGTGGTTCTGTTTGATGTCCAACTAACTCCCCTCATAAACACTAGAAGTCTGGCAGTCTGTGCTAAACTGCGTCCCATTATGGTGAAACAAGTGAAGTCAACTAAAAAGTTTTTAAAAGTTCATCTCTGCTCTTTCTGGCTTTGTTTTCCTTCGATGCTGTTGGGTTTCCAACAGCTCTACTCTGTCAGTCGTATGTTATAACGTGTTATATCTCTGTTACCGTGGAAAACGGCAAATCAACTGTCTTCAAATCGTGAACTCTGTGTGTGACTATTCATTTTCAAATCTGATAAAAAATACCAAAATTTGCACTTACATATTTTAGAACAGTATTAAAGCTCTTTATTAATAAAGTGCAAAGGAAAAGCATTTTCTGTTTTTCATTCTCATGGTTCACCAAGGCCATTCTAGCGCCCCCGCCCTCGTCCCCCCGTCATGACATCATGCTCGTTTGGGAGTTTTTGTTGTTTAATTTAATTTAAACATAATGAAGACAAAATACATTAGGTTCACTTAAAAAAAACAAACAAAAAAACTATAAAACTCAAAAAATAAAAGTTTGAGAGTAAGAAGGTTCAAGCCCCAGGGTGGACACTGGGGTCCTTTCTGTGGGAAGTTTGCATGTTCTCCCTGTGGGTTTTCCCAGGTACTCTAGTTTTCTCCCACCATTCTATCGGTTCATTTGACTCTTTTCCTGTGGGAGTGAACGGTCGCCTAGCTGTGGTCTAAGGCAGTTTGGTACAGCATGTTTTGAACTCTAACCAGAGGAAAACACCAAATCACTATCATTAATAACTACCGGTATTATTATTTATTCCAACTCTCAAAGGTCACTCAAATTAAACCTTAAGTATTCCAAATCATCACGCTTGGTAATCTAACCCACTATTTTTTCCTTGGTGAAGATTTGATTGTAAAATCAATCTGAGCTGCAATCTCCTTGAAAAAGCTTTCCAAATGAGATTGGCTTCTCCCCACGGGGTAGGAGGGATAGGCCTCAGCAAACAGGCACCACTACAGAACAAAATGTATAATTGGGCCTCGGTCGTGTAAGACAAAGACTGCACAAGTACAGAACAAGCAGTGGTTTAAAGCTCCAACTTTAGCTGTTAATCCATGTGTATTCTCGCATCACTGAGACAAACAATCGTTTCTATTGTTGATGATGATTTTCTTGGTCTTTAGAGTGTTGGTGGAAGCATTAAAAACAAAAGGGATCGCTGCCAAACTTGTTCCCAATTGATATGTATTGTATTCTAAATGCTAGAGTAATTATAAGGGCAACAACAAAGAGTGATGTCATTAATTTCAGAATAACAATAGGAATGTCAAAGAAAACAAGGGATTCAGCATGTGGAGCAGGATGAGCTGCATTGACACTGGACTTTTATTCCTGAGATGGCGGATTCGGCGTTAGCACGGGAACAAATGTCCACAAGGTGTGACTCGCTGAGGAGAAACAAGCTAGGCAGTCATTGGCCACGGTTATATGATGTTTTTAATTTCAAAATGAATTATTCAAAATTAAATCATTCAGAATTAAAGTGTTTTGCTTCGTGTTTACATGGATCCAAATTGAGGTTTACATGGAAACACGTTTATTCAATTTCGCTTTAGGTCTGTGGGTTGGGAAGGGTTCTGTTTGGACTCGGGGCAAATGTGACGTATTCATGTCTACCGGGAAAAAAACCACAAAACAAACTTTTTCTTTTCGGCTACAACATAGAAGACTAAATAGTAAGTACGATTTTCGCTTTTATTTTGATTGTAGTTTTGAAGCAGCATCTCGACAATAACAGTCTTGGTCTCAAGACCACATTTTAAAGGGTTTTGGTCTCGTCTCGGACTCGAGAGCGTTTTTACTCGGCCTTGTCTGGCCAGACTCAGGATCTTCCATCTAGACCAGCACTGATCTGCTATTCTTCAACATCATAATAATGAGAAGCACTTCCTGATTAATTCATGTTGTAATTTGACTTCAAACATTTAGCGTTGGCTCACTGATTGGAAATCTTTTCTCAGTGTCAGACACCTGCAAACACTGTGACATCAGTCCATCTTATTTCTGATCAGAAATCTCTCTGAACACTCGCGCCTGAAAAAAAAAAACATTTTATTTTCAGATATTTAATGCAATTCTGGGCGTATTAATGGCTTTTAAATACATAGAAGGATTTATTTGTTGTTGAAATTATGATTTTTGCTTGTCGCGATTTAAAAGAGTTGGAGACTCCTTGGTTTTTTGTGTCAAATGTATATTAAAGAAAACTAAAATTAAAAAGGGAGAGAATGCGTAGTCTGCTTCTTAGATCTGCTCTAGGCTCCGGTTGTGTGTTCACACGGAGCAAAACGAAGTGAACTTTCTTAGGAAACGAATCACTGAGTGCTTTAAGCGATTCAATGTTAGTGTGCGTTCCTGCTGGCCAATCCTAGTAGGCTGGAACTATCCTGATGTAAAATCAGCCTAAAACACTTAAGTTTGCGTCAACAAGCTTAAAGCCAAAGGTTTATTGTCAAAGCTTTAGAGGTAGCGACAGACAAACAGGCTTAAAGCATGTTTGGTTTCTCACGTTACCTGTATTTCTGACTGTAGAGTCACAGGAACCAAAACATGTTGAAGTCACGACATGCAAAGATGTGCAGTCGGTGTTATTAAGCTGTACTGTATCCTATAGCAACACCGGTGTTTCACCAAAACCAATATGTCACCATTTAAAAACCAGTTTTGTGCTTGGCTCTTGCTCTGCAGTGTCGGTAGTAAAACCAATGAAATGAATATTGGCTGAAGATGGTGAAAAGCTGGTGGAAACGGGAAGATAGATGATGTGACAGTGGAATCGACTCTTGGAAGAAACACAGACGACGAGGTGTTTTAAGCTTGTCGGAGGAACGGTGACTTTAGCTTCACTCTGCAGCTTTCCTTTCTGTGAGCTCTTAAGTCTTTATCTATCGCTCTCTCCTTCTCACGTAACCCCTTTTCACACTCTGCCTCGAAGCATCTGCGCTTTCAGAGAAGGACACATATATATGAGCACACAGACACAAAAGACACACACACACACACAAGTGTACCATCCCCAGCTGAGCCCCCTGCTTACATCAGTGTTACGACTGCATCTCTCCCCCTCGGCTGTGGATATAGCCTGATTACTGATGGCTGGGAAGGGATTTATCCCCAGAGATTTTCATCAGGAAAAAGAAATCCAGCTCACGTAGTGTTTGGAAACGAGATCTTTACGCATCACTTTCCCTTCTGTCTGTGCCAGAGACGAGCAGGAAAATGAGTGTGTTTGCACAGGTCGTGACTGCTAGCATCGCTGCAGTCTTAATTGTAATTTTAGTGATTTATCTTGCTTTTTCAACTCCAAGGCCCTGTTTACACCACAACGTTTTGCTTTAGTTTCCGTTTTTGTTTCCAAAAAGTTCCGCATTCACATGGTAACATTTTCAAAACGATCTCTTTTTACGTGAGACCGCGGGAAGCATAAAAAGCAAAGTAGTATACATGTTAAGTCAATAGATGGCGCTGTGGTTTTGCAATGAACCAAAATAAGTGCATTTGCAGAGACACTTTCTCCGAAAACAAGTAAAAGTAGAGCTTTAATCAGACCTACAAAGTTAGACCTGACCCGAGGCCGACAGAATACGGCCTAACCAAAATAAAGATCTCTCTTACTGAACCCATTGCTGCCAGACATATTATGATCCAAGGCGAGTTTCTTTAATAACTCTGCTTTATTTACTAGACAAAGCAATGCAAATGTATTTGTACAGTGCATTTCATACACAAGGCAACTCAATGTGCTTTACATGTTCAAAAAGTTTAACAGAAAACATTCAACATTTAAAATCATCAGTAAAAACATTTAAAATCATCAACAACCATTAACAACAACATGACCATAAATCTCTCTCAATCATACACAGTAGAGAAAAAAGTTCCTTTAACTTTGATTTAAAAATGTTCACATGTGATGCTGACTTCAGCTCTGCTGCAGTTTGTTCCACTTCTTTGCAGCATAACAACTAAACACAGCATCACCATGGTTACTGTGAGCTCTGGGCTCCACTATCTGACCTGTGTCCATAGATCTGAGAGACCTGCTGGGTTCATACCTGACTAACATCTCACTGTTGTATTCTGGACCAAACCCATTCACACATTTATAACCAGCAGCAGGACTTTACAGTCTCCTCTGAGGCTGACTGGGAGCCAGTGTAAAGACTTTAAAACTGGACTAATGTGTTCTGACCTCTTTGTTCTGGTTCAGACCTGAGCTGCAGCGTTCTGAACCAGCTGTAGATGTTTGATGAAGACCATTACAATAGTCCAGTCTGCTGGAGATAAAAGCATGGACCAGTTTCTCCTGATCTTTCTGAGTCATTAAACCTTTCACTCTGGAGATGTTCTTTAGGTGGTAGAAGATGTTTTTGTGATAGATTTGATCTGATGCTGAATGTCAGATCTGAGTCAATCAGAACACCAAGGTTTTTGACTTGGTCTTTATCTTCTAAAGATCCAGACTCAGATACTTGCTGACAGCAGTCCTCTTTTCCTTGTTACCAAAGACAATCACCTCCATCTTGTCATGGTTTAGTTGAAGGAAGTTTTCACTCATCCATCACACAACACCTCAATGGGACCATAGTCATCTGGGTTCAGTGATAGATATAGTTGTGTCATCTGCGTAGCTCTGATAATCAACCTTACAGTTCTGTAAAATGTAGCCTAAATGAAGCATTTCAAGGCTAAACAGAAGGGGTCCAAGAACAGAGCCCTGAGGAACCCCACAAGACTGTAATCTGTGGGGTTAGTCACTCATTCTATATCCAACTATAAACATAACAAGCAGCTTTATGTGATGCTACACATTACATAGCGGTTTACTGGTGCAACACACACAACACTGCAACTATTCTCTACACATGTGACACACACAGGTCCCCGAGTCAAGAATGAGTCATTTATACATTTTTTAACATCATGTATACATGTACCAGAGGACAGCCTCCATTCACCTCCTCAGCAAACATTTGTGCGTCTTTCTCAAGTTAATTCATACACATCACCCGTCCATTCATTTACCTCGCATCATCTAAGCTGGGTCCAACCAGAGTCTGTGTTAAAAAGATAGAAGTTAAGCCCGACCCTGGGTTTGGTCAAATATTAAAAACTCTAAGTGGGAGTGCAGCTTCATTTTTCAAGCACCAAAACCCTGTTGTTGTGTAAATGGACAAAAAAAAAACGCAAAAAACATTTCTCATGTAAACGGGGACCAAGTATGAAGGGTCTTTAGATGAAGATGTCTGATGTTGGCGTCATTTGACTGCATGTAAAATACATACATCTTGCTTTAAAGAGCATACCATTTGCCTTTCTTCTTCTACTGCTCTTGGATCAAACCGCTCCGCCGCCTCAAAGGTCGCAATCATTCAGAGACACTTGCATCACCGCACTTGAATGTACTACTTTGATTTTATGGCTTAATTATTCTGAGACAAATGTTAGAGGATGGCATAAAAATATTGCAAAGGACAGAAGTCTAATGGATGACAGTTTGCTTTAACATTTTGACATTGAAGCCCCGTTAGTTTTATTATCGCACACTGCAATAAAGACTTTAATATTCTTGGATGCGAATTGAGATAACACACTGTCGAGAAAAACACATGAAGACGTAGATGTTTCAGTACTGACAGTCGTCCCCCCCCCCCCCCCCCCCCCCCCCCCCCCCCCCAACAGCTTTGGCTAATTACCAAGTGTGCTGCCTTATTCCTCCAGCAGCTTGTTAAGCTCCCCAGGAGCTCGGTTGACCCACTTTACAGGCAGACCTGTAGGCTAACACCCCACTGATGGCTCCCTTTGTCAATGTTCAGCCAGGCCCACAGTGCCATAAATTCACACTATAGTAGTCACTAAGATCAGGAATGCTTCACACAGTGGCTCCATGTTGATGGTACAAAAGAAGTGAATTACGGTTCATAAAAAATTCCTTTTTAGGCAAACAGTGCAGCTTTTCAATGAATACATCAAGATTTTTTTAGTTCAGGGTAGTTTAACCAATCAGGCATCAGCTCAGTAAACCTCACCATTCAAAATGGTTCTGTACAATGGAAACTTGGAACAAGGAGGGTCAAAACACAGAGGGTTCCAGGAAATTACAAATTACAATTTCAATTAGCAGACGCTTTTATCCAAAGCAGAGTATAACACAAGCTTTAGGGTTTAGGGACTTGATCAACATCCCACAGTGATATGGACCAGGTTGGATTAGAACCGCTGACCCTGCGGTTGTAAGCCTGCTTCCTTAACCGTTACCCCATCACCGCCCATGTCCTGGGAAAAGGTGCAATGGAGGAGGTACCAGCAGGAACAGTTTCATGGCAAAGCAAATCAAAAAACATGTTGACCGATGCGGGAAAGTAACAGTCTAAAAACCGGAACATTCGAGCGGGACGGAATCTATGGAGGTTTGTGCGGACGTCCATGGCCACACACAGTCCGCACCACATATTGGTGTCAGAGGGAGAGCGAGAACAGATGGGATAAATCACATGTATTTGAATTCAAGGGGGAAAATACATTATACTGTTATTTTAGTGTAAACATAAGAGAAGCATATCCAAGGTAGAGAGAACATGTACAATTCATTTGCAGTCTGGATGTGGAGTAGTGTGGGTCTGCTCTGACCTGCGGCTGGGATCACTGCGGCCGCCTGTGAGCGCTTTGTGTTGGGGAGGGGCTCATGCTGCAAATGGAGGATAGTATCTACAGACTGATACGTGCTTTCATGTCAGAGTCTCTAAAACATTAGAAAACTCTCCAATATCAGAAGTTAACATCCCTACATTTATCACTCGTCTCTATTGAGAAAAAGTCGCCAGTTGACGAGGATGCCGGTGAATTCGAAACAGAGAGGGGAGGGGGGAGCATGGCTAATTCCATTTCATTCTCACAATTCTACACACTGCAGCTTTAATAAATCAGAGTATATATATAACATAAATGGAATTGGCACCCAAGTATCGTGGTTAAATCAAATCGGGACGAAGGTGTATACCCCAGCCTTAGGGTTCATTTCCAAACAACATAATTCCTGAAAATATTTCAACAATTGTTTATCAGCCTAGATAGGGATTATCATTTGAGAGGAAAGCAAAAACATTGCAGATTGTGTTCAATTTGAAGAGTATTAGGATAAATATTGCAAATGATCTTGTTTTAATGAAAACAAGTCATCATCAGAACATCAAGTGTAGTTTTCCACGAAATAATAATAAGTAATTTGATTGTCTTGATTAAATAATCAAACTGCATATAGTTGCATCTTTCTCCTGATATTTAACATTCTAGTAAACACTGACAACAGTAGCATCTTATGAAGCGTATCTGTGGCCTTTCACGCTCCGCTTGGAGCAGAATATCCAGCTCCAATTATGAGACGCCTTGTTCTGCTGATTTTATTCTTTGTGCTTCTGCTTCCCTGAAGGTTACACCACGTCCAGCTCCACTGTATAATTCATCAAGCTGGAGCCCCCATTAACTCAGGCCCCTCTTTGGAAATCTCCCTCCACCCCTCCACCCACTCTTCAGGATAATAAAAATCAATAGCTTCACTCCAGAAGCAGACAAACAGTGGGAGAGCTGCATTGATTAAGCATCTGCCTATTTTTAGTGATAAGCATGTCCTCATTGATGAAGCAGTAAGAAAAAGGGGGGCGGGGGGCATTGATTGTATCCATGGTGATCATTTCCAAGAAGAATCTTCATGGTGGCGTGTTGTAACGATGCTAACACATGCTAACATGAGTGTTGGGGTCAATTATACAGTGGATAAAAAAGTATACACACCCCTGTTCAAATGCCAGGTTTTATGATGTAGAGAAATGACACCAAGATACATTATTTCACATTTTCCACCTTTAATGAATTATAACCTGTACAATGCAATTGAAAAACAAACTGAAATCTTTAAAAGGGAAAAATAAAAAATAAAAAACTTAAGTTAACCTGGTTACATAAACATTCACATCCTTAAACTAATACTTTGTTGCAGCACCTTTGGCATTTATTCCAGCACTCAGTGGTTTTGGGTCAGAGTCTATCAGTGTGGAACATCTTGATGAGGTAATATTTACCCACTCTTCTTTACAAAACCGCTTCAAATAGGGCAGATTGTGAGGGCATCTCCTGTGTACAGCTCTCTTCAGATCACCACACAGATGTTCAATAGGATTCAGGTCTGGACTCTGGCTGGGCCATTTCAAAACCTCCATCTGATTGTGGTGAAGCCATTGTTTAGTTGATGCTGTGCTTAGGGTCATTGTGGTGTTGAAAGATAAAGTTCCTCTTCATCTTCAGATTTCAAACAGAAGTCTGAAGGTTTTGTTCCAACACTGCCTGGTATTTGGAACTGTTCATAATTCCCTCCAACCTGACTAAGGCCCCAGTTCTAGCTGAATAAAAACAGCCCCAAAGCATGATGCTGCCACCACCATGCTTCACTGTAGGTATGGTGTTCTTTTAGTGATGAGCATTGTTGTTTTTGCACCAAATACACCTTTTGGAATTATGGCCAAAAAATCCAAACTTGGTTTCATCAGACCATAATAAATTTTCCCACATGTGTTTGGGAGACTTCAAATATGTTTTTGCAAAATGAAGCCAGGCTTTGATGTTTTTCTTGGTAAGATAAGGCTTCCGTCTTGTCACCCTACCCCATAGCCCAGACATATGAGAAGATGGGAGATTGTTGTCACATGTACTTGTCAGAACTTCCTGCAGCTCCTTCAATGTTGCCGTCGGCCTCTTGGCAGCCTCCCTGACCACTTTTCTTCTCGTCTTGTCATCAATTTTGGACGGACGCCCTGTTCTTGGTAAAGTTGCTGTTGTGCTGTATTTTCTCCATTTGATGATGACTGTCTACACTGTGTTCTATGTTATATTTAATTCCTTGGAAATGCTTTTGTAACCTTCACTGATATCTTTGAACAATGAGATCCCTCTGATGCTTTGGAAGCTCTCTGTGGTAGAAGTTGTGGCTATAAAAATGTGAACTTTATCTGGGGTTAATCAGAGGAACTTTAAATGGTGACAGGTGTGTGCTGACTCCAATTTAACATGAGTTTGAATGTGATTGGTTTATTCCGAACACAGCCCCGTCCCCAGTTATAAGAGGGTGTGCACACTTTTGCAACTTCATTCTCTCAGTTTTTTTTATTTTTACCTCACCTCCCTGAAATGATTCATTTTGTTTTTCAATTGCATTGTACAGGTTATAGGTCACATTAACGGTAAGGTAGGTAATTTTCTAAAGCTAGCATGATTTTGAATGTAGCCTCCCCGATGGCTCCTCCTCAACCCCCCTCCCTTCTGTGCTCCGTCTCACTCACATGCATCCTCACAGCTGCTGCAGAAGAGGAGCTCAGCTCATCGCTTGTATTGTGTAGAAACGTTGTTGTCTCATGTGTCATTCAGCAATAAATAAACAATAAACTTTACCATTATATATGTTAAAAAACGTGACCAAAAACGTTGTTTTAACTCAGTCAGTGGTGACGCGCTTTGTGTGAGCTCGTGCATACGAGGAATCGAGAACGAGCAGGGAGACAGAGAGACGTGATTGGTACATAAAAAAAATGTCAACCAAAAACTTAAAAAGTGTGTCTGGTAGAAAATCACCTACCCGGTGGAAAATGTTTTGAAATTATTTATTTTGGTGTAATTTTTTTACATCTCAAAAACCTGGCATTTGAACAGGAGTGTGTAGACTTTTTATATCCACTGTAAATGTAATCATGTAATTGATGAAAAATTACAATTATGGTGTAATTCTAATTGTAATTGTAACATTAACAATCTGTTGCTGTCTTATTCGTAATTAAATTGTAATTGAGTTCAGATAAGTGACATTGTAATTGTAGTTTCCATGAAAATTTTATAAAAATTGTCAATTTTAATTTAACGCAAAGCATGTGAACCATGTTACAGTTCTTTTTTTTTTTTTTTTTTTTTTTTTTTTTTTTTTTACAGTTCTATGTTCAGTTCTCCACATATGAAGTTAATAATTAGGTTGTACATTTTATTTACCATTTTAAAAAAAATTTAAATGGAGGGGTATAGTAACACAAAGGCTCAGAAGCCCACACCAAAAATATTAAAACCTATATTTTCATTGATTATGAAGCCTAACAAGGTAACCAATTGATAGGGAATAAATTAGATGATAGATATTAGTTTTTAGTGTATTTTACAGATGATTTAGAACCTGTTAGCATTAGAGATGCTAACAGAAAGCTAATGCAAGAGGTTAATAGGTTATTTATTTCAGGCTCAGTAATTGTGATTAGTTGCAATTGAACTTTAGTAATTAACTTTCTTAAGATATAAAAATGATTTTAATTGAATTGTACTTGGAAAACATGCTAGTCACTGTCATTATAATTGAACATGGGTAATTGAGAACATAATTGTAACTGAAGAATGTAATTGACCTCTACCCTGTCCTGTGCTCGTCTTGGTTTTTAGACTCAATCCTGCCACGATGACTGTCTCTGCTCCTCAGTGAGCGTTTGTTACACGTCTGCATTGACACAAGCTCATTAGCATGTGACACAGAACGATGCTAAGCTAACAAGCGCTACATGCAGCAGCTAATTGCATGTTGTGGCATATTTGCTGTAATTATCAACCCCACCCAGCGCCACATCCGCCCATGGTCTGTTGAAAACGTCCAAGCCTTTGGATTATTATCACAATGCACGTGACATCAAACCGCTAATCAGGAAGGGGCTTCACTTCCTTCGCCCTGTGCCCCCCCACCCCCCCTCCCCACAGCTGCTTCTGTTTATGTGCTCTGCATCTGTTTGAAGTGTTTCTCTGCCAGAACAACAGAGGAACCCGCTGCTGGAGGAAGTGTGTGTGCGTGTGCGCGTGTGGATGGTTGGAATATGAAGGAATCCTATATCCGTACATGACCCCCCCCCCCTTGACGAGCTGCTCACAGTATTCCTGCACAGCAGTGGGGGCGTAGATTTATTTTGGGATGAATTTGTCTGCGCGCCGAGTGTCAGCCAGCAACACAGCAGAATAACACGGCTCAATTTCCATTTTTATGAACAATCCAGTTACCACTGTCAGGAAGACTGATGCAGAGAGGTCTGCTGAATCAATGTCATCGTGCCTCCAGCATAACAACCAGCTCCTTCTTTGTTGTTCTGCATCAAAAACTTACATTTATCTACTTCGTCACACCAGCACACTAAAACACAATGGAATCAGTGTGGCTAACCTCCAGCACTGATGTCAGTAACTTACAGTGCATTTACAGAAATCAATCCTAGAGCGTTTAAAATGTTTTTTCTCCCGTGACGACCGCGGAGATGACGTAGGGAGAAACTCAATGCTGATTGGATATTGTGTCACTCGAAGTCGCTTGAAAAGATCAAAATTTCTAACTTTGAGTGACTTCCAGCGTCTCAGTCGCATCGCTTGACGTTGCGTCATTTACATTGACTTTGAATGTAATCTAGTCGCTGGAGTTGCTGGAGTTGTGTTTGATATGAACGCACCTTTAGGTCCTGTTTACACAAGAACATTTTCATTTTTATTTAAAAGCCACTCATTCTGCATTAAACTGTAAACATGACAAACAGCTTGATGTAATGCGACAGACGCTACGTAGCGGTTTAATGCTAACACACAGCTCAGAGAGCTTCTCTCTACATATGTGACACACAGCAGCACAACCAGTCATGAACAAGTTGTTTATGCATTTTATAACATAATGTATTCATGTACCAGAGGACATCCTCCATTCACCTCCTCAGCAAACATTTGTGCGTCATTTCACGCTTATTGAGATACATCCCCTTCACCGCGTAGCGTCCAACCAGAGTCCATGTTAAAAAGATAGAAATTAAGCCTGACCCCGGGTTCGGTCAAATATCTCTCAGTTGGAGCACAGCTCAGTGATTGGTCAGATCCTGGTGCAGACATGAAATATGTTTCCTCTGATCCAAGTGATGGTGAAATAAATTAACACTTTGTTGAAGAAAGTCAGTTTAACTCCAGAGTGATGTACGCAAACAATCTTACTTTTTTGTTGTGTTTGCTTGTTTTTGGTTCATTGCAAGATCATACAGTCATCTATTGCCCGGGCATGTTTACTGCATCGTTTTGTATGTTTCCAGCGGTCCCATGTAGTAAGAGATTGTTTTGAAATGTTGCAGTGTGACTGTGGAACATAAGCAAAACGTTATGGTGTAAACAGGGCCTGACTCTATTTGCAGAGTCTTTTATATATTCCTATTGAGTTGAAAAGGTCAAACCCAGAGTAAAGATTGTCTGGAGTTAAAGTCAAATAAAACCAATAACTGTAATGTTTTTGTTTAGTTTTTTTCCCTTTTTTTCATTCCAAATATATCATATCATGAACTCTGTCAATCCTCCCACCCAAATCACAAGGTGTATCATTTCAATCAATGAATCAATCACACTTTATTTATATAGCACCTTTCATACAAATTCAAATATAGTCCAAAGAGACCTTAGAAGTAAGCACTACATAAATGTGACTTTTATTTGTCCCACTTCTTCTACTGGATTCCATACTTTCTACTATAGATACTATAACTGAGCTTGGTAACGGCACTAATGGGATTTTTAACATTTCCTGGAATAACAACAGCCATGATATGAGATGAAACGTGTTGTTTGTGTATCATCTGGGATTGATCACTTTCAGATTTCCAACTGCTCATTCTGTACGAACCGTTGCTGCAGCCATTTTCTCCCACACAGTCAGACTGATGTAGAGAATAAACAGATAGAAAGATAAGTACTCGATCAGTGTACGATTAACCAGAAACGATGGTGGCTATTACACATTGTCAGGCTAATAAACCGCGTCCCCCTGGTTGTTGTTGATGGCAGAGCATAAAACGCCACTTGCCAAGTAAAATCTCCTCGGGGGCTTTAATGATTAGGCCGCTCGCAGCAAGTCTGGGAAAGTGGATCATCTTCAGATTGTTTTTCAGAGAAGTGAAATTCATCCCCGTCACATTTCCCGTCTGAGATACACACGAGGCAGCAGTTTTTCCTGCTCGCCCTGGGAGAATCTTTAAATGTATGAAATAAGTGAAACAAATACCAAAAGAGTCTTCAGCAAGTCTTTATCCAGGAGAAACAAAGATTAAAGGAGAAAAACATTTACTACATCCTTGAACGAAAAACAATACTCTTGTAAATCACAGGTTCACAACCTCTGGGTCGGGACCCCATTTGGGGTTGGGGATTGCCAGATGCCTTAAAGAAACTAAGATTTTTTGCTTATTTTTACCCTTTTTTTGCAACGACACCAAAATTGTCATTATTTAACCTTTTTCCACTTTCAAGACATTTCCAGCACTTATAAACACTTTCCACCACTTTTCCACATAATGTCACAGATGTTGACCCATTATTGTCACTTTTAACCCTTTTTATCACTTTTTTTGAATCCCTTTTTTGTCCACTCTAATTTGCAACTTTTAACCAATTTCTGTGGTTTTTAAATCCCAATTCACCACCTTTGGTCACTTTGAACCCATTTCATTTCTGATTAAAACCAGGATTTCCATCTTTAAGATGAATATAATAATAATAATAAACGTTCCTGGATAACAGTGGATATTATTCAGATGAATAAATAAATGTGGTTATCACAGATTCATAGAACAATGGACCATCATTTTACTGACTTTATGGATATGCATTAACACATCGTCATCAGAGCACAATCAATAGTTATTATCCCCTTGTGTTGTTCTTCTGGTTAATTTGTAGCTCAAATTAATTACAATCCACATTTGATCAATAAGTGAAGGCAAATTCTGATGGATTTCCAGTGGTTTTCTGTTCCAATTAATCCTCCATTGACCGGATGCTTATTAAAGATTTCCCCACCACACACTGCTGCACTAATACAGCCCTTAATACTGTAAGTAGTTTGACATTTGGGATAAAAAACCTATTATTTAGACGTCAAATGGTTGGATCGATGTTTTTACATGAGTTAGAAAGCTAGGAGATTTTAGCTTAGCATAAAGACTAGCGTGTCTGTTTGGATCCAATGGAAACAAAATCAACCTCAGAGGCTTCTTATTTCACACATAATACCCAGAAGTATTAATTTTGAGCTTAGTTTATATCCTAGAGAGTTTCCTGGAACCTGCAGTCAACTTAGCAAAGCTAAATCTTACACAATTAACAATATTTGATTGTGACTTTTTACCAATTGTTCCTTAATTATTCACACTGTGTGTTTAGTTTGATCGGATCAAGATATGGTGAGATAGTGAGGAGGGCGATGTGTGGATTTTTTCAGAATATTCGGAAAATACAAATCAAATTTAGAGGAGCTGACATGTCCACCAGATAGGATGTATAGCAGATCTAATTCTGTTTTCTGAGTGAGTAGGTGGAGCTTATTACTATACTATATTTACCTTTCTATGTGATGGAGTTACAGACATATTGGAAGATGAACATGGAAGAAAAATAAGAATGCACAAAATTGTCCATATCTCAAAAAGTAGGGATTCGATCAAACTAAAAATGTACAGTGTGCCTATTAATCATCATTAATCATAGAACCATTGGTAAACATTTCTGTATTTTATGAGACCAAAGTGCATAAGATATCTTAAAAATCAGTTGAAATTACCTGGAATGACCCTAATGTTCTTTGATTGCTTGCTTCGTTTTGAACTGGAAAATAAAAAATCTCTACATGGGAAATGCTGTTTGTGTGAGAAAAGTAGCAGCAGGGGGCTTTTTTTCTTGCTATAAAGTTGCCGTTTCATCCTCTTTGCTAGTTTCCCTTCAGTCATTAAGCTGCTTTTTGATGTTTTGCTTTCCAAGAAATAAAAATCACTTTATAAATCTTTTCCTTTGCAGTTAGTTAACATTTAAGTCCAATCCAGGGGTATTGTGTGCATTTGTGTTGTGTTTTATGTACTGCTGTCGTGTTCATATAAGCTCATGTCATAAACTCTAATGCATGTATGAATGGTAATGTCTGACCCCCCACCCCCCCACCCAGAGATGAGTGTTGTGCTTGAGCTGACTGTTAAACCACTGCTACTGCTGTCCATCAGTGTTCAGGATCAAAGCATCTCACAAAGCTCACTATCTCCTGACCTGAAATCTACTGTAGACGCATGCATGAGTCCTGTTTATGTGTGTGTGTGTGTGTGTCTGTAGGGGTGTCAGCACAGGTTTAAGATATTCAGCTTTGCTGTCAGCGTCGACACATTTCTCTCCCTCTGCACTGCTGCACACATATGCAAATACAACCTCCTCAGAATGCAGAGCGCCAGATCAGCTTCAATTTATTCCACTCTGTACTCTCCCTCCCCTCTCTCTGTGTTCTCTCTATCTCCTCCGTCTCCATTCTGTCTTGGTTTTTCTGTTTGGTCTTCTGTTCGTGGCATATGCCCTCAATGAGGAGTGGTAGGGAGGGGTGGAGGATTCCTACAAGCCTCAGCTTATAGTGCAAAGAAGCAAATCATTTCTCCAATCTCAGCACGAGAGGTGCAATATTTCCTCTGTTCTGTGTATCTCTGTATGTGTGTGTGTGTGATTCGCTGTTAGCATTGTCAACAATCTACATCTCTTTTCTCTTGTTGTTAATTACCCGCAATAGTAAAGTCCGGCGCGATACGAGCAGGGGAAACACAATTAGTGGGTTGCCAGGCCTGCTCTCCAAAAGGCTATCTCACCACCGCAGTGTCATCAGTAATCTAGTCTCAGTATAATCTAAATGCCAATGTCTATCGTCTGTGATCCACACTACATTTACATTCTAATTAGATGTGGCCGAGGCCGCTTTATAAGCAGCCTTTTTAATAACATGGCTGTATTCACCTTCTCACAGTCCCAGCGCGGCTGTAGGAAACCAGGCTACACTTTATACTTTTGTTCCTTTGACATTGTGGCTTCTGAGGATTTAAGTAGCTTTTTAAAGCCCTGTGTGTGCGTGTGCGTGCGTGCGTGTGTGTGTGTAGCCTGACAAGAGGTCTCCTTGTCTCTGGAGGATGAATTATAAATGGAATAGTGAGAAATGGAGATGTAGTGTCACATCACACACTATAGAGGCTCAAAGGACATTTAATTGTCTTCTCTCTACAATGGTTAGTGTTATATTTATTCACCTCCTTTACGGTGAAAGGCTTTTACTCATCGGTACGACTGCTGTATGCTCATGTTTGTGTGACCCACGCCACAGAGTGAAACTCTTTTTCTCACGGTCACTGCATTGTTGTTGTTTATAACCTGTTTGTAGAAACCTTGAGATTAGAGATGCACAGTATCAACATTATTCTGCAAATGCAAATAAGATGAAGCTAGAAATAGGAATAAAAAACCTCAACATGTACGTTCTGTAAAACAGAGGTTCATAACCTTTGGGTTAGGACCCCATTTAGGTTATTTGCCAGTTTAAACTAATTGTTCCAATATTGACACTTTTAACCCTTTTCAACACTTTTTCTGTCCATTTTCATTTCTAACTTTTAACCAATTGTGGTTTTTAAAATCTCATTTCACCTCCTTTTCCACTATTTTTAGTCACTTTGAACCATTTTATTAGTGATTAAAACCAGGATTTCCATCTTTAAGATGACTATAATAATAATAATAAATGTTCCTGGATAACAGTGGATATTATTCAGATGAATAAATAAATGTGGTTATCACAGATTCATAGAACAATGGACCATCATTTTACTGACTTTATGGATGGACCCCAAAAATCTCTCCTTTATTCCCCCTTATAGATGGTCCTGTCTCCACATGTTCATGTCTGTGTTCAACCACCTTCAGCTACAGTGGGGGTCCCTGCTCTCTGGAACCTTTATTTTGGGGGTCGTGGGCTAAAAAAGTTTGAGAACCACTGATTTAAAACATGTCATATTTATTCACAAAAATTGTTTTTAAGACAAATTATGAAGATATTTGTAGCCGATCCTGCTTAAAACTTAGTTGTTGATAAAAAAAAAACTTTTTTGGGGAGATTCTTGGCTAAATTGAGGGCAAAATTGCCCTTGACTCTCGCTAATTTCCGATGCTAGTTAATAATAATAATAATAATAATAATAATACATTTGATTTATGGGTGCCTTTCAAAAAACCAAGGACACTTTACAAGCAGAGTTAAAAAGGTAACAATATAAAACATAAAAATTAGAGACTTAATAGGAGGTCATTAACAGTTTTACATAAAAAATGTAAAACAGAATTTTTGCTGTGAAATTGATGGAAATCAGAGTGAGTAGACTTGTTTGAGCAGGTTGCTTTTAGATGTGATCTGAAGATGGTCAGAGAGTCAATGTTTCGGATGTCAGGTGGGAGGGAGTTCCAGAGGTGGGGGGCAGAGCGACTGAAGGCTCTGGACCCCATGGTGGTCATGTGGGCAGGAGGGATGAGGAGGCTGAGGGAGGAAGGGTTTGGTGGAGAGGAAGAGCTGGGTGTCATCCGCATAGCGGTGAAATTTAATGTTGTGTTTCCGGAATATATGGCCGAGGGGAAGAAGATCGATGATGAAGAGGATTGGACTAAGGACAGAGCCTTGGGGAACACCAGATGAGGGTGGAGAAGAATGTTTTTAACTGAGTGTGGCTGGAGAATGTGTGCCTGATAAACCCATGGATGCCAGTCTATGGAGGAGGATGGAATGGGAGATGGTTTGAAAAGCTGCACTCAGGTCGATGAGGATGGTTGACTCCACTAATCTTAGTGAACATGTTTAGTACATTTTACAGGAATTTTAATAGCCATTAAAGTCGTCCAAACATGGAAAAGTGATGGCACAGTACCGAAACAGTAATGGGTACATTCTGAAAATAAATTGCAGAAGTTTTGAGTTTGTATGTTACTACCTTGATTTGAGTCGGTTATAGTTCACATTATGAATCCATCCAAACTGACAGAAAACCCAGAGACAGAGCTGGTGGTTTTTTACGCTCAGATTGTTCAGTGTCGATATGATTTTCAGCTTCAAAAAGCAGTAGAATGACTGAGTAAAGATGAATCAAGAATTACTGACTCACTTCTCCTCAGTGTGTGTGCGTTTGCATGTGCGTGTTTGTGTGTGTCAGACTAACCATTACTCAGCATTAGAATCACACAAATCATCATGTTTATGCTTTTCACACAAATTCCTCATTTTTTATGTTAAGGTTTCATTTATTCAGACAACTTATTTTCTGTGACTGTGTCCAATGGTTTTGGTGTTATTTTTTATACACTTTGTGTCTTTTTCTGTGATTTAATATGCATTTTGTAGTCATTTTGTGTATTTTTGTATCTTTTTGGATTAGTTTAAGCATTTTTTGTGCTCTTTAGACACAGGGTGGAGTTGAGGGGAACCTAGAACAAATAATGGGCTACATGTGATATGATCAAGGTGTGGATCCTTGATCACAGTTCATGAGAATTTTAAACACAACCTTATGGATGACCATGCAATATGAAATATTTTGGGAGGTGGCTACCAAACAAGCTTTGTGAGTCTTTTACATGCAATATAAAAATCAATTATGTGAAATTAGATTAAAATAAAAGAACAAGTCTAATAATATGTTGAATACTTGTGTAACTAATAATTGAACTTATAGCATAAAGTGTGTCTTCCAGGCGTGTGTGTGTTGGTTCCCTGAGCTGGTAAAGCCAGAGCCAGTGTGAACATCTTCAATCTCTCAACATTCACCTTTGACTTCATATTTCTACACAATTAATCACTTGTTAAAGTTTAATCAGCCCAACTTCTTTCATGCAAAGAGATGTTTTTTTGACGTTGGCAGAACTCTGACAGCTGTTCAAACAGCACGCACACCCAAAGCTTCAGCAGCCTGTGTTGGTGTTGTGTTTGTGGCAGCACGTTGTTCTCACATCCAGAGATCTGTTAGAAGCTAATGTGAGGAGAATCAAACATCGTCTGGATGACTGAACTCCTCAGCTCTCCCAACATACGCCGTAACGTCAGAGTCAGACGCAGAGTTTCAGAGCAGCTCATGTTGGTTTTAGACAGAATTAATAATGGAGTGGTTTAGGGTGTTGGGCTTTACATTGAAATACATTGTCTATCTTCAAACACGTCAACTTATTGGTCAAAAATATTTGCCATTTTGTCAGAGGTTTGACAATCACAGCTTTGTCCAGACCCAGTGTTGGTGCTATTTGGTGTAATTTAGTCAAATTAACAAAAATACTTTGTCAGATCTGTAACATTACTAGCTAGAAGACATATCATTATTAAACTGTAAACAGAAACACCCTCTACCCTACGATAACGTATTATTAGATGTAATAAAACATGTCCAACAAGGAAAAAAATAATCTGAACTTAAAGGGAAAATTTTCTATTTGACATGTGAGTTTTTTCTGGATTATTTTGACGTATGAATATAAATATATCATTATAAAAAAAAAATATGTTGCCTGGAAACCTCTCCCTTTCTCTCCCCATTCATTCCTTTTTTGTTTTTTTTTTGTTTTACATATATACCTATATCTATTACAAGTTGGTGAACTTGTCATTTCACATAATTTTTTGTGCAAGAATTGACATTTTCATCTGTTTTCCCATGCGTTTACGGCTAAAAAGAGGGAGTGAGTGTTAGTAAGTGCTTAATATTATCCCAAAAGATGAATATGAGGGTATATTCAGTGTCATAAATGAAATTCCTGCTTGATTTAGTTTAAAAATAATAATAAAAGGAATTTAAAAAATATATAATGATAATAAAAATATTGCCATTTTGCTTTGAGGAATTGAATTATGTTATTTTCGTCCGTTTTCTGCAATAATGGAAATTCGTTATTTTGAGTGCCTGAGATTTCACGAGAGTTACGACTTTCATTGGAAACGCATTCAAAGCACAATTATCTTTTGTCAAAAGTTTCGAAATATTGCTTTTTTTTGTGAATAACTGTAATGGAAACCCAGCTATTGATAATACTAAAATGTTTTTAAAATGATGAAACAACACATGTACGGGTACGTATCGTCCTCTAACGTGTAATTGTGGAATAAATGTTTCCATCGCACTTTTGCGATACATTTCAATATTGAAACAACTGAAAAACCTCCTCATAAAAGCAATATTTTTTCTAAATGTAAGTGTTTCCATCACCAGTTTTTATTGCACTATTTAGATTTTGCGTATTTCCAAGAGTAATAGAAATGCAGCTAAAGTTATAAGTGCATAAAAATATAAAGTTCAGTCCCAGAATAAGAAAATAAAAGAAACGGGGGGCATTACATAGTGAGCCATGAGCCTGGTTTCCAGTCACACAGATTTCCTTACATGAGTTTACCCAGAATACCCACAAGTGTTCACAACGGTTTTTTCCACAATCCGAAATGTAAATATGGAACTCAGACGAAATGCTTATCACACGACACTAAGGACGCTGTTATTTGTGATTTCTGTTACTGCAGTAAATGAGTTGGAGCATTAGAAACATCACAGGCTTTCTGTGGTTCTTTAGACCTTCACTGGATCCAGAAAAAGGAATGATATATTTCACTTCCTAAAGCTGCTTCCCTGCATCTTTTTTTATTGTGGGAGATTTTGGTTGAGACAAATGAAAACAGCATCATTTGGACTCAGATCTCTGGAGGAATTATAACTGTTCATGATCTCACACAATATGCAAAGTGACGCAGTCCACACCAGTAATGTCATTTTGTTCTCATTTCTGGTGCCTTTTATGTTTCTGACAGTGGAGTCTCTATAAAAGAACAAATAATTGAACTGTTTTCTTTGTATTTGCCACATAAAGCCTTAATAAAAAGACACAAAGTGATGAGAAACCTAATGAAATCTCTCTGAAGTGTTCAGAAACGTCCAAAAATACTCACAGACGATTAGAGTGAGTGTGTTACGAGGCGTTGCGTGATACCTGAAACCCGCCGTCAGCTCATTGGTGGAGCACATTAGTGTTTGCTGCAGGGGAAACCTGTTCACATTAGTACAATCACATCTTCTTCACTCATTACACACTCATTCCCAGTAATTGTGCACATAAAACCAGTAGAAGTGCACAGGTTTGGATCCACAGTCACACAAACGACCAACAAGAACTCATCCATTGTTCTTTGTTGGCACCAGTTTTTTAGCTTTCATTAGAAAAGATAAATCAAATGAAATGTTTGCTGCCTTCATGCTAATGAAATCAAGTCCTACCATGACAACAGATGACCGAAGTCTGCCTCTGATTGGTCACTGAGAGACATGCACTTTATAAATCCACACCACACATGGGAAACAGGCGGCCAGGGGGTCACGTGCAGCAAAAATACACAAAATTACAGAAAAATGCAACGACAATCAAAAGGACAATGAAAATAAAGAAATTTGCTCTAAACACACAAAAAAACACAACAAATAAGCACAAAATTAACAGAAAAATGTACTAAACGACAGCAAGAAAATACAAAATTATACTCCAAAAATACATCATGTGAACAAAAATACACAAAATGACTCATAACACACAAAACAACAACAAAAATACACAGAATAAAAGAAAAATACACAAAATAACTGCAAAAATACACAAAAAAAGCAAGAATTGGAGTTCAACAAAGTGTCTCCTAGGAAATACAAATCAATAACAAAAACAAATTAAATGAACAAATTGACATAACATAATTAATTAACATAAAATGTGAAATGACAAAAATAAACTATAAATGCACACTGTAAGTATGCACAGTAACGATATGTGTGTGTGGAGTTTCCAGCTTCCTCCACCCAAACCACTGCACATGTGAGCTCAGGTTATTGCCTTTTACTGCTGGTGAGTTCAACTGTTCATTTGTGAGAATATAAAAATATGAGTGGAGGAGTTCAGGTGTGGAGTGTAAGTTATGACCCACATTTATTACATCTGTGTGTGTGTGGAACCATCTCCAGCATTTGAGCTTTAAATATTTAGATGATGTGGTTTCACTGCTTCACTGTCTCCTGTCAGAGGAAAACTGTCAATGGTTAATTTCCTTCACTGACAGGATGGAGCAGTGTTTGAAACATTTATTCCATGTTTCCACACAATAATTGTTTGATTGGCTGTTGACATGTCCAACATTCTTTGGCTGAGCTGCGTTTGTTGTTTTTATTTGTCATGTTTGCTGTTTGAATGGAAACGTTTAGACACCACAGCTGGAAACCACTGGTATTTGATCTGAGGGTCACATGATCAACATTCATGTCAGCATTTAGAACAAATGTATACATTGTGACTTACTGTATGGTTATTAAAGTGTGATCATTGATTCAGATAAAAGAGGGAATTTGAAGCTTGGGGAAGGAGAGCTCTGGTTTTGTGTCATTTTTTTTATATATATATTTTTGTGTTTTTCTCTGCATGTAATTGTGTGTTTTTTAAGTTAATTTGTGTTTTTGTTGACATTTTGTAAATGTTTATTTTGTGTATTTCTGTTGTAGTTTTATATTTTTTTGTTGTTTGTGTATTTTTCTGTAATTTAGTGCATTTTTAAAGTCTTTCTTTGTATTTTTATGGTCATTTTGTAAATTATTCTGTAGTTCTTGTGTAGTTTTGTTCTCTTGTGAAAATTTTGTGTATGACTGTTTTCATTTGGTGCATTGTTATTGTCATTTTGTAATTTTTTCTGTTAATTTTGTGTTATTTTTAGTCGTCTCGTGCAACTTTTGGTTAATTTTGTACATTTCTGTTGTGATTTTGTGTAATTTTAGTGTTGCTGTATTTCTGTTTCTGTAGTGTTTGGTTCTTGTTTTATATGGTTTTTTTTGTGCACAAAATTGTCTCATCAGTTTCCTGTCACTGGCCGAGGTAATCAGCAGATGTGATCGATCTCCGTTGCTCAGTGTGAGCTGCGGTGCAGAAAGAAGCTTTTGAGGTGATTCATTGATAACCTCTAAAGCTCCTCCTCAAACACGCTGCTATTCAGTGAACTGATGTCAGCTGAAAGATGTTTGATCTGTGAGGATTTACTCATTCTAATTTACTGTTCATGCACAGCAGTGACCCTCCCAGAGCTTTACAGGATTTACAGTAAACTGATGTATTCATTTTTACACACAAACACCTTTGGCCTAGGAACAATACGTGTGCTGCGTGACACCATTTTGCCACTTTTTCAAGCTTACACAATGACATTGATCGCTACCATCAGGCCTTTTTTTCCTTTGGAATTATGACGTGTTAGACTCAGCGGAGCTCACCATCATTTACTATCAACATTATTTACCTGCATTATTCACCCCTACAGACGTCAGAAATGACCTTTTTCAATTAAACAACAAATTAAAACAAGCTTTTGAACGTTGAAAATATCATATAACAACTCATGACTATTTACTCGTGCTTTATAGCAGTGGTTCTCAATCTTAGGATCAGGACCACATTTGGGGTCACAAGAATATTTTCTTTTAACAATTTCAGCCCATGTGATGTATTCCCATGTAATTATGGGTACTGATTGATAAGAAACAATATGGATTACTTCAAAATTTCCCGGCCCCGGACGGGTGGGGTTCAGACAGCTACAGTATTTAGAAGTGGTGGTGGTGGTGGTGTTGGGTCAGATGTGGTAGTCCGGTGTCCTCCACCAGATATACTGTACGCAGGGCTTCTATTTCTGGTGGACACCGGAGCACGATGCACCAATCACCACAGAGCAAATGAAGCTAAACAGGAAATTAAGCACATATTCCGCAATAAAATATTTGGTTACTTTTCAAAATAAAACACCTCAGATTATATTTCAAGTAACTACATCGCCAAAACGTCATAATGTGTAAAAACAAAATCACATTCACTATATTGTTTCCTCTCATACTGTAACTCACTGTAAACTGCAGCAACTTGGATTTAGTTCATGTTTTACTGGTTTTACAGTTTTATCTCGTCTCTGTTGAACTGTTGATAAAAAATGTGGCTATGATAAATCCAGAGTCCAACCTTCTTGTTCTCCTTCGTTAGGAACACTGAGCTGTATATCTGTTTGTTGTTGCGTTTATAACAAACATTTAACTGCGTTCTCACGTGATTATATAAATATTGTGAGAGCTCCTCTGTCTCATGACGTCACAGTCGTTCAACCGGAGTGCACCGTGGTGCACTCAAAACGCAACCGGTGGTGATTACCGGACAGCGGGGCAAAACCGGAGAACAGGATCCCAGTGGATGGAGGATGGAGCAGAGGAATAACTACATGGATTAGCATTATCTCTCATACATGGATTATAGAAATACATCTCATGGGTCTCTAGCGTGCACTGATCTGATGTTGACACAGTCACACTTTACAATTATTATTTTGGCTGAAAAGTTATTGAATCATTTTGAATCGAATCGACATAAATGAACAAATATCCATGAATCGAATCAGCAACAACTAATCGTACTACTCTGTTTTGCTTACACTCACATGTACAGTATGTACAGTATGTGTTGCCGTTCGGCAGACGTTCACTGTCTTTACGTAAACCTGGTCAACCGTGGCCAATAGCTTCCATTGGAGGTTATAATAGTATTATGTGGTGACGTTGATGTACTGTAGTATAGTAAGTCTGAGCGTAGAAATAAATATTCTTTACCATCTTTAGATTTCAGCCAGATGTGTTGAGCCTGTAACGCGACTGAAGATGTCACAAATCAACTGGCTGTGGTTTTATTTGCTCATCCCTCTGAGGCCGATGTGTTCTGACACGGTGCAGCTCTTTCTAAAACGCACTGTTTATCACTCAATGCTGTTACTGAACCTTCACAAGCTGACAGCGGCGAGGCCAGGTGTGTGCCAGAGGATAGCGCTTCAAGCACATTTTCCTCCTCATGATTCTTCACATCGCTGTTTTTCTCTCCTTCAGCTCGTGTTGTCAGGTCAACCGCTGCAGTGTGCCGCGAGCTTGTGCCAATTAAGCTGTTGGTGCTCAGAAAAGAAGCAGGAGGAGTGAAGCTGGAATACAGAGAGTGGAGACATTTATTACTTCTTCCTTTTTATTGAACAGACTATATACTGTCTACACAGGTGAAAGTAACAGATTACATGTACTCACATTAGTGTCATTTAATTGCTTTTAATGGTAATTGTCCTTCCTTAAGTATATTTCTAAATCAGTTATAAGAACTAAAGTAATTCATTACATTTTGACACCCAACCATTACTGAATAAATGATTATATTTAGTTTTAAAATGATTGACAGACATTGTGAAAGTGCAAAAAAATGAAATGACCAGATGACAATCAAATGCATCACATCATAGCCGACCAATCAGATTAAACCTAATGCACGGCGGCGCCAAAACATCATTGAATGAAGGTTATTTTACTCAGTTTTACAGTTCATAATTGAATTTATTGGTGTTATTTTAAAAAAGAATTGTACATTTTGACAAACCTTTAATTTTATACAGATGTCTCAGTGGAAAATAAATAAAGTTACAATTTTCTCGTGAAAACGCAAAAGTTTTGATGCATTTTGTCTGTTTGTTTACACAGCAAAGGTGTTTTGGTGCCTGAAAACAGACCATTTTAAAAAACGAGCTTCACAGTGGAAGTTTTTGAAAACGCTACCCTCTACATCTCTGTGTAAACCAGGAAACAACACTTTTCTGTGTCACAAGCATGCGCGCTGCGTGGCTAGCTTTAATCGGACATGCCCGTAGCAGTCAGAATACAACCTGAACCAGGTTTATTCCATAAAACAGGTTATGTTCAAACTCTGAGTATGTTCAGGCTTAAATGATGAAACTCTGAGTATCTCATTCCTAAACGTGAGGTATGTTATTCTCTGAGTATGTTACCATAGCAACATTGTCCGTGAACTAAACCTGGTCACTGACAGGTTTTATCAAAGAAACCCTTGGTTTCTACCTGGCTCCACCCACCTGAACACTTTAATAAACCTTAACACTTTTCTCTGAAACACATTAGTGACATCACACACCACAGACGTGTTCACATCATTACTAATGTTGTGTTGCTTTACGTTTTTTTTGTTTGTTTGTTTTGTGCAAACGGTAGTTTTCTTTCTAACATTGTAGATGTAGATCATTAAGTGAAACACACTGAGAGGTTGATCTACATTAAAACATCTACTGACGTCTGTAGTAAAGTTCACTGAATACAAACCTGTAGATAATATAAAGGAGGAGATGATCATTTAAATTAATACACTTTTAAGGCTTGATTGTTGTTTTATATTATTATACAGTTAAATCTGTAGATCACGTCTCGTTGAAGGTATGATGGCACAGTGAAGTGTGCTCTTGAAAGTGTCGCTTTATGACATTTTTTAGGACGTCGAGATGACTCTGGTGACAATATTACATTAAAAATCAATATAAATGATGCAATATCAAATGGCATTTACTGTCTTAATATCCAGTGTAACAGGAGGACTCTAGGCAGACATCCTATGCTGCTGCCACGCCTGCTCAGACACATTTTATTCATATTATTCACCGCTTGTCACGTCACTGAAGAGATAAAGTGATGAAGCGACCAAAAAGTGTGACTAATAACGGGTGATTTAAGCCACTATTGTCACTGAAGACTGAACACACCTTTAGAACAGGCTCATAGTCCTCAAACACTGGCTTATTTCACCATCAGGGTGAATAAATCACTATTTTCCAGGTGGTTGCCATGGCAGCTCAAGTCATCTCTGATCCATTGATGATGGCTTTTTATCGCGCGTGCACGTCAGTAACCCAAGGTTTACATACTCAGGGTTTATTGATCCACTTCATACCAGCTGTAATGAATCAGATACACAGAGTTTACCATGGAGGGTATGTTGACCTAGAGTTTATGGATAGACTCAGAGTTTGTTAACCCTCCTTTATGGAACACCCCTCTGATCTCACGTTAATCCTGAACCCATGGCTGCAACACACTCTTTACATCTGTGTGCACTGCGCACATGTAGGTGAGTTTCTTTAATAACTCAGCTTTATTTAAAACGCACTCGTTCTGCATTAAACTGTAAACATGACAAACAGCTTGATGTGATGCTACAGATGCTACGTAGCGGTTTAATGCTAACACATAGCTCAGAGAGCGGCTTCTACATATGTGACATCAGAGGACAGTCATCACTCAGCTCCTCAGCAAACATCTGAGTTAAAAAGATATAAATTTAGCAGTCTCCAGGTTTGGTCAAAGATCTAAAGCTGTCAGTATGAGTGCAGCTCTGTGATTGTTGTCAGAACGTGGTGCTGATGTGAAATACGTCTCCGCTGATCCAAGTGATGGTGAAGTAAATCAACAGATGTTCAGTTTAATTCCAAAGAGCACGAACACTCATTACAAAACTACACCTCTATCTATTGGCCTGGTATGTTCACTACATGGTTTTTGATGCTTTGCACAGTCTAGATCGTATAGATCGTTTGGAAAATGTTGACGTGTGAATGCAGAATTTTTTGGAAACAAAAACGGAAACAGAATCAAAACGTGGTGTAAGCAGGGCCTTGGTTTCTTCCTTTTTAGATTTATACATGAGATGTTTACTGTATGTATGGCAAGATTTATTACCAACAATAAACTCTTTACACCTCTGGCTGTCTACTATATGTAAGTATGATTAGGAGTGTTTTGTGTGTTCCTCCAGAAATATGGAGGACAAAAATCTCTCAGAATAAGTGTTCCAGGCTATCAGCGTTTCCTTCTCTGCTGCTGTGTAATCAGCCTCCATCCAGCTCTCCCTCCGTCCCCGACTTGTCAGCCAGAAATACTCCTGCAAAGTTGTGACGAGGTGTCATGTGCATGACTAACCCTGCTGTTGGTTGAAGGAATCACTCAGCCATTGCAGCCCTTCAGTGAGTGTGAAAACGGCTTCAGGAAGGCCATGTTTGGGCGTTAAAGAGAGCCACAGTCAGTGTGGAGCGTGCTCGATGCGTCTGCAAACAGCAACATGCCAACACAACCATCTTCTCCTTTTTATCCACTTGTAAATTCAGCTGCTCGGCAGCACAGGAAGGGAATGTAAATCAGGTGTGACTAACAGCCCTCCCCACCCCCACCCCGCCCAACCCTTCCACTCACTGGCTACACTTTCCTGCAGCGCTCCAGGCTGTCGGCTTGGTTTCACCTGCACAGTGACTTCAGCTGAAGGTGGAAAGACTGACAGTAGATTATAGAAAGCTTGAGTCCAAATGAAGCCGTAAAGAACGTGAAGCTAAACTTAGTGTTTCTTGAACGTGTTAGCTTGTTGTGGCTGGTGCAAGTTATTTTTATTTCAATATGTTTAATTTGCAAAGCACCAGTTGCCACGTTTACATGAGAGCTTTAATTCAGAATAAAAGTTAAAACTGACCTTGTAAGCACCTAATTCCTAATGTAAATGGCCATTCCGAATTAAACTTAAATCCAAATTAAGTAGCTGGTTTATTCTGATTTTAATTCTGAATTGAATAATGTTGTTTTTTTAAATGCTTTTCATCGTTTTGTATCATTTTTATTCTATCCTACCTGTTGTCTAACTTAGTGATTTACAACTGCCACAAAGTGTGTCCCTCTATATTAAAGCGTATCTGCATTATTAAAGCATATGTATCCAGTGTTGTATCACGTATCACGTAGAACATTAGAAATAATAACACTGCTTTATTTAAGCAACTTTACTTTCCCATTCTTTAAAATACAGGGGTTCTGAAAATATTCGGCTCCATAATACAGCTTTCATTACTTTAATATTACAGAAATCAGAAATAAAAAACATTTTGTTTTCATTATTTATTTGCAAAACTAAACACTCCCACACACTGTCTCAGTGAAATAGTTTTTCATCAACAAAGATTTGTTACACATTTGTTTCTCTTCAGTGGGAATTTTATTCATTTTTTATACTGTATCGTGAGCCTTATATCGTGTTGACAATTTTGTGACACCCCTACTGCCTGTATTAACTAGAGACGTGTAAACTTGTATGTTTTGTTCCCAACTTAACGTGTTCATTAGCATTTGCTAGCGTGCTAAGGAGCTAAGCTAGTCTGGGTAGCACGAGGCACCTTACAGACAGAGCAGTACGCTGTGTCGGTAAAGACGCTGCCATTAGAAACTCCTGAACTCACTGGTAGTTGTGATAACAAAGTGTTGTTGTTTTGTTCTTTCATGGATTTATTTTCCCTCCAAGCAGCAGCTGCTACAACCTCATTTCCTTTTCCACTCTTACTTTTGAGTTGATTTCACATATTTAAAGAAAAATATGTTTTTACAATAGATTACAGTTTGGTCTTATGTATTTAAAAAGGATATCACTTTACTGTTTACTGTTTTATCATGTAAAGCACATTGAGTTGCCTTGAGTATGAAATGCGCTATATAAATAAATTTGCCTTGCCTTGCCTTGCCTTACTTCATTCAAAAAGAATTGTGTTAATTTCATATTTTTAAACGCAAAACTTGACATCCAGTCATTTGCTACAATTACTAAAGCTACACATTATACCACCTGTTTTAAGCTGAAAATGATGTGTGATCATAAGGTTCATAAGCATCTCAGTCAAGGTTTAGTCTGACTCATACAGATCTTTTTTTTCATATCAGAAGGTGAAATACGTCATATCTTATCAGATTACGTCAGATTTTGCGTGAGAATTTACATTTCTGTTTTTCTGACCGTCTGTTTATGAAGACAAATTGCGTGTATGTATATTTTTCCAAAACATGCACGTGTCATCCTGTAATTTCCGCTCGATTTTGTTTGAAAATAATAAGAAAAATTATAGTTTTTTAAAAACTAAAAAAGGTAAAAAATATTTCCGTTTCAGAAAGGGAATACTGTATTTTCCGTCCTTTTGCAAATCAAGAATAAAGTGGAAATGTCGAGATTAAAGTTTAAATGTTTTAATTGAAATCGAAGGACAATATCTTGATAAAAATTTAAATTTTGCTAATGAACTCAAATCTACAGAAGCTGACGAGGGCCAAATCACCGTATGACAACAAACGTGTATCGATGAACAGATTAGGGCCAGTTTTGGATGGACACTGATGTCGTATACGGTAAATCTGCCCTTGTTTGTTTTTGTACATTTGACTTCATTAGCAAACCTTCAAATTTAATCTGGACATTATATTTCAACTTTAATCTCGACATTTTTGCTTTATTCTTGATTTGCTCATCATTATTTTTTCCATCAAAATTGGCCCTAATCCGCTTCCGTATATTAGAAACAAAAATGGAGGGTTTTTTGTTTCTTATTTTAAAATTCTAAACGTACGATTGAAATTTAAATCATTTTTCTTGATCAGCGTCGAGATGGGGAAAAATACTAATAAAAAGCTATTAGCATTAATATTGTAATATAACAGATTAATACAATTGTACTCTTTATTTTTTGTGTTTCTCTACATGATTTTGTATAAACTTTATTTACACGTTAGTTTCTAATATAAACTTGTGTTGATGGTACTTGCTTATTATAATCCCTCCCATTAGATGTAGATGTGACCTTGGATTTATTCCCTCACACATCCTGTGTCTTATTTCCTGCTGTTAAGCCTGAAAACCTTTTCCTGCTGAGTTTGTTTACTCTCCACTCAGTATTCTGACTCTCAAAGTACTTTTCTCTCCATGTGTCAGAATTTATAGGCATGAAGTCATTACCTCTCAGTGAGTCTTTAAAGGTCCAGTATTATTCAATTCAACTTTATGCTATTTTTCACACATCTTTATTTGTTCTGAGATTCCCAACAACATAGTATTTGAGGTTTATTTTTCCAAACTTCCCTGTTTTCTGGAGTTTTAGCCTCTGAAAAGTCAGTTTAATGACACTTCTAAAATCAGGCTGTTTTGGGGGCTGGGCCTTCATACATATGTATGA